>NW_011889361.1:539112-607440 GCF_000151845.1 Pteropus vampyrus | reverse complement strand
TCTTTTTAGCTACACTGCTGTGATCTTCATTGAGGTCACCATTATCTTTCAAATGAACTATGCAGTTAGTTTCCAGGCTTCCTCTGTGGCCCTCTAGAGTCCCTTCTACAGAAAGTAACCAAGTAACTTTTAAAAACTCAGATCAGGTCATATCACTTTCCAGTTAAAAAGCCTTCAGTGATTTACTATTGCATTTAAAATAAGATGCAAACTCTTTATATGGCCTGCAAGGCCCTACATAATCTGTTCCCTGCTTATTCTTCCAAACTCAGCATATGCTACTCTTTTGCTTACATACTAGGCTGTAGCCACATTGAGTTTCTTTTGGAGTGTGCCAGATTTGCTTGCTTCTTTCTTAGGGCATTTGCACAGACACTTCTCTTTACCTGGAATATTCTGTTTCAGATTCTCACTTGACTGGCTCCTTTTTGTCAGTTAGGCTTAGCTGAAATAACGCCTTCAAAGGGTTTTCCACAATACCCAGCTGACAGAGTACTATCCACAAAAATATACACTCATACATACTCATGTACTCTCTCTCACACACATACACACACTCATATACATACTATCATTCTCAGTCAGATTATTGTCTTATTTTTCTTTCACTTTTAAAATTATCTCATTTATTTATTTGTTTACTTATGTATTATATATATCCCACCTCCACTAGAAAGTTAACTCCACAAGGACTTCATCTTATTCTCTGGCACATGATAGCTACTCAATTTAAGTTTTGCTGGATGGATGGATGGATGGATGGATGCCTCAGTGAGGAGTAGACAAGAGCACGTCCTACCCCACACCCCACCAAATGCAAAAATAAGAAGACTTGACTGAGAACTTATGACTCCCAACATTAAAAGTTCTTTTCCACCCAGATTAAATCTTCAGTTTCTTTAGCAAGCACTTGTCTGATTATATAGTAGGCAGTCAGTTTATTTTCATTGAGAAGGCCTGTTCAGCTCAGTTGTACAGTAGTCAGGTGTTTAGTTACTTGTAGTTACTGCCTGACCACCACTCCTGCCCTCTGTGTCTGCCAGCTCCAGATTTGGAGACTGTCTGGGACTCTTCTCAGAACAGCTGCAGCTTCCTCAGCTTCTTTTGCTATGGTTTAATCGAGTCCTATTTGCAGTTTGTCTTAGAGAAATTTCTCAAAATCTCTTGTTCAATGACTCTACCAGCCTATTCTTCCCACTCCTTTTGCTGTTTTCATCACAGGTATATATTTGTCTTCTTTTGTACCACTTGCCAGTCATTTCAGGATATGTTTTGGGGGGTTAGGGTGGAGAGGAGGTAGACATGTTTGTTCAGTCTTCTGTCTTAACTTGTAAGTCCTTTAATGAGTTATTTTTCTACAGTATTGAGATGCATAAGGACTTGTTGAGTAGACTTGGAGTTTATGTGCTAATAAATAACTCAGGTGTTATTACAAGCAGGGTAATTTATTTAGACTTTTCACTAAAGATTAAGAGTTAATTTTGTCCTGCTGCAACTGAGTACATGTCTCTTTCATAAAAAGAGAAACATCACTCCTGTCTTGTACAGTTTTTTTTTTTTTTTTCCCAATCTTGCCCTCTACTCTTCAGTAATGGAGATACAATCACATCCAAATGCTCTGGATTTAATTTAATAGATTCTGGTAAAACAACCTCAAGTGGATTCTAGGTCCAATCTGAGAGATTTAAGCGGTAGAGTTGAGAGAAACTGGATACCAATTAGATAAATTTTTCTTTTTTTCTTTTCCTTTCAGATGTTGAGTATTATTTGAGAAAGAGAGAGAGAGAGAGAGAGAGAGAGGGAGAGAGAGAGCGAGAGCGAGCGCGCGCGCACGCGAGGGAGGGCAGGCGCGAGAGCATGTAAGAAGTCATAGATGACTTCTGGATTTCCTGCTTGGGAAACAGGATAAAATGGTACCATAATGGGGATTGAGATTGTAATATGACTTGCTGTTTGTTTGTTTGTTTGGTGGGGGCAGGAGGAATTATTTCAATTTTATATTTGCTGCTTTTGTGAAGTTATCTAGTAGGTAGTGGGATATACACACCTTGAGCTCAGGAAACCTGGGCTGGAGGAATTTTTGAGAATGATTATCATGGAAGATGATTAAAACCATAAATGAAGATGAGCTCATCCAGGGAAGAATGAATAAAGGAAAAAAGAAAAAGAATTGGGCGAAGCAGAATAGGTTGGTCAAAGGAGATTTGAAATAATCAGTGAAGTAGGAAGAAAATCTAGGCGAATGTTATGAAAACCATAACAAGAGAAGAAAATGAATATAATATCTAAACAATCCTTAATGTGGTACTTGTCAGACAGTAAGTATTCAGTAAATATTTATTATGGAGAAAATATTTGTTACACTTTACTTCAAAGAGGTGATTGGTAATTTGGCTAAAGCAAGATCAGTGGGATATAAAGGTTATAAAATAGATTGTATCGTGTTGTCTCCTGAATGTGAGGTAGTGTATCTACTGGAGATAACTCTTTTAGTATGCTTATATATGAGAAGAAAAGAGAAAAGTGGTAGTACCGAGAAGAGATCATATAAGCAGGAGAAGGTCTGAGCATGTTCAAATGTTGTTGGGAAAAGACTGAGAAGAAAAGAGAAGTTGTACATATCTACAAAAGAGAAGGGGTCATTGATAGAATGAGTTTCTAAGAAGTGCATAGTGATAATTAGGAGCACAGAAGCGGGGATGGATCGACTAAAGGAGAGATTCTGTATGTGGCTGATAGGAATACCAAGATGTTTCTGGATGCAGACAGGGATTGTAGTAGAAAGGTAGGGCTGAAGAATCAAAGAGGGGCCTGCCCACTAAATTTCATTTTCTGCTGAGAGCTAATTGGGAGAAAATTGGTTAGAAGTATGAAGGAAGCAGTGCAATGAAGGAGAGAAGTCACCAGGGAAATTTATTAGAGGTTTACTGGGCAGTATCAGCCCAGCAGAGGTTGTAGATTATTTTATTTCTGTTAATCCTCTGAACCTCACAGTTGTGTCCTTTGGCCTGAATTTTGGGGCAGAGTTGATAGACATCTGGCTTGATCCAAGGTTAGGTGTTGGGTGAGTGAAACAGAAAGACAAGGAAGTTGGAAACATGAGGGATTGTCAAGGAAGTGGTAAGGTGATGAACCATGGGCTCTAGGTTGGAGAGGGGAGGAAGGAAAGGAAAGTAAGAAAGGATGTTGAGTGTCTACAAAGTGTCAAACTGAAAGGCAGGCGGAAGTTGTGTCATTGAGGACTTCACAGGAAATAGTAAGGAGTGTACATTTCATTTTAAGTACAGTGGGAAGCCGTTAAAGAATTAAAAAAAGAGGAAGGATGTGATCTAACTCATGTTTTTATAAGATTACTCGATACCCTGTTGAGAATGAAGAACAAGAATGGAAGCAAGGAGCCCAGGTAAGCAGTTATAATAGTAATCCAGGCAAGAGCTGAACGATGTGGAATTGGGGCTGGCAGTGGAAAAATGGATGGATTTGAGATATATTTAGAAATAGAGTCAACAGGATTTGACTATTGTTTGACTATTGTAAATTTTATTGGCTCTACTGTTAAAATGTGTTTAAAATCCTGCCACTTCTTACTATGTCCACCACCAACCTCTTGGTCTGAACCATCATTATCTCGCACTTGGGTTGTAATAACCTCCCAACTGGTCTTCATGCTTGTACTTTTGTCCCCTTGCATATACTCTCCACAGAGCAGCTAGAATGAACCATTTAAAACATTAATTAGACCATGTCATTCTTTGGCTTAAAACCTTCCAGTGGTCTCTCATCTCACTCAGAATTTAAATTCTAAACGTGTCCTACAAGGCTCCATATAATCTAGCCCTGGTTTCTGCTGTGTTTGCTGTGCTTCAGGCACACTGGCCTTGCTGTGTGTTGAACCTTCCAGACTCATTCCCACCTCAGGATCTTGACACTGCTGGAATCTTCTCTGAATGCTCCTCTTCCAGACATTTCTGATGACATGCTCCTTCAGCTGCTTCAGTTTCTGCTCAATTGTTATCTTTACCATCCTGCCTTCCCTATCCCACTGCACTGACTCCTCTATTTAAAATTGTATCTGCCTGCCACACCCGCATTCCCTAACCTCCTTCCCTGCTTTATTTTTTCTCCTGACACTCTGTGTATTTACTTATCTGATTGTTTTCTCTGTCCCTTCACTATAATGTCACTTTTAGATGGGAAATAATTTTTTAAAAATATGTTTATTACTTTATTCAAGTTGGACAGTGCCTGACACATAGTAGCTTTTCCATAATCAATTGAAAAATGAATTGCTGAATGGATTGGATATGAAAAGAAAGAAATTGTATAATCAAGGAAACCTAGGACTCCACAGGTTTTTAGTCTGAGCAGCTTGGTGATAATCAGTCATACTATTTACAGAAAGGAGTACGACAAAGGGAAGAACAGATTTTCAGGGTAAAGCAGGGATTGTTTTGGCCAGGTTAAGTTTGATGTGCCTACTTTACCTGGAAATTTCATGAAGACAGTTGGATACATGTCAGGAATTCATGGTTGAGGAGTTTTGAAGTATTTTTGCAGGATTTAAAGCCATAGTATTGAGTGAGACCATGTATGTAGAAAAGAAGATAGAGAAGGAAAAAGGTTAAGAAGCGGGCCCCAGTGGTCTCCCACATTGACAGCCTGGGTAGAGGAGAGGCATCGTTGGCTTATGAGAAGGAGCACTCGGAAAGGTAGGAGAAACACTAGGAGAATATGGTATCATGGAAGCTAAAAGCAAAAAAAAAAAAAGAGAGTAATGAGAGTGGCTTGAAAAAGATAAGGACAAAAAATAAGTGGAGAGGATAAGACACTGGTTTTCTTAGTGAAGTTAAAGAGGAAGTTTAGTGTTAATAATGGTGTAAGATAAATGGAGATTGGTACATTATAGTTAGAGAGTTGTGCATTTTAGATGGAACATGACTAGATGTCAAGGTTAGGGTTTAGCTGTGACCTTGGGTTACATAATTGTAGTGGAGCGACAGTAGTTTGTTTTGAGGCAGTAAAACGATCAGTCTAGGATATTAGATGGAATATTTACATGGACTCTGATCATCTGCTTTGAGAGTAAGGCTTGAGGTTAAGAATAAGAATCTGGAGCCAGGTCCCAAGGTTGTCAGTATATGTGGATCTGTTACCTGGTACAAAACATGGTCAAAGGATGGTGGCAGATGTTGGAGCATTATGTCATGAGCTTCACAGGAGCAGGAACTGCCTCCCAGGGGCTGAGCAGTAATGGTCTGGATATGCTTTGGGCAACTGGGAGAAGCCAGCGCTACATCTTGCCTGGTAGGCACAAGTTTTGAGGGGGAATTTGATAGCTGTAGCAGAAGTGGTAAACTCAGCTTGTGTTCTTGAAATAGTTTATGGATGTGTTGGGGAATTTGTGTATCGTGGAGTCAGATTCTAGGAGGGTGTAGAAGAAAGACTCGGGGAGGAAAGAGAACATTGGAAGGCAAAGTGATTACAGAGCAGTGTCGAGATAAATGTCAGAGGTTGAAGTACTGACCTTCCGCTTGCTGCTATAAAAGAATCTTTCATAGTAGCTAACTTTTAGCATGACCCTATTGTGAGATGCCTGCCAGGGTGAGTGTTTGTTAACTGTGCCGCAGGTAACCAAATGAGTTAATCTCTTTAGTAGAATTATTTACCATAACCCATGTGAATGTGGAAGGGTGTCTGCCAAACACAGTTATTGTGGTTTTGGCATAAAAAGTCCTTTCTGACAGTAATTGTTGGCTAGTATGTTTAAGCTGCTCGTTGAGACCACTCCTGGAATAAGAGAGCAATGCCATGTCATCACGGAGGGAAGGATGCTTATCGTTCTGTTTTCGTTACTGGGCCTGCTTCCAAGCCATTTGAAATCTGCATCAAATTTTTCAGATTTGTTCCTGATCTCAGGGATAGAGCACAGCACTAGCTGAAGCTATTTAAGATGATAAAGCAAATGTACTCAAAGTGTTACCTGTCAGTTTTGAAGAGGGTATAAATCATTCTTTTCCTTAAGGCAGGATGAGGCTGACTTCTTCCCTGACCTCTTTTCCACCTTCACCCTTGGGGTTCTCAAAGATGCAGTTTACTATGGAGTTTAGAGTAGGAAAATTTTACCAATATGTAATAATACAGATAAAACAGTGGTGCTATCAGAGCTTTGCTTTTGGAAAGGAAGGTTTTTAAATGTCTTGAAATGAGGTAAAGCATTGTTACTGAGGAGGGTAAAGGTTGAAGAAGAGAATCTGAAGATATCTAATTCTGACTGGGGTTATGCTTATTTTTTCTGATTAAGAAAAGATAGACTGATTAAGGAATTGATTGAGGACCAAGTGGAGGAAGAAATTTTATATTGAAAATATTTTGGTTAGGATCTGTATAAGGGCAAAGCTTTTCTTATTCGCTAGAAAATTTTCAGGAAAATTTCTCTCTCTGGAATAAAATGAGCATAATTTTGACAGGAAAAATAGGTAATTATTTAGGTAAGCTTCCAGCCCTTTGAGTCTTCAAGCAGTACAGAACTGTCATTGGGTAATTCACCATTGTGCCTACAACTGTTAGTTCTCCACTCCTCAGTGATACATGTATTTACATCATGTGCTCAGTTCAGTGAAGAACTAGTTAACTTGTAATTTAACTAACTGTCCATGTAGATCTTATATTGATCATGTTACTTTTCAATAGATGCAGCTTAATATTTTCCTTTAGATTAGCTCTGAAAAAGACATTTTCTTATTAATGTACACATAAGCCTCTGAGGACTGCATTTTATAGTGGTCTCTGTAAATGGAACGCTCATGGGCCTCTGAGGACTCGGGTAAACAACTCAGTCTTTCCTTTCCTTTCATGGCCCTTGGTGTCAGTAAAAATCACTGGCAAAATAATAACCATGCAATACAGAGTATCTTTTCTATTTTCTGTTTATGCTTTTATTTGACCTATCTATAATCAAATAATGTCAAGCTTGCAACTATAACAAAATTGTATTTGCTGTTTGAATATAATTCAGGCCAAATTCTATAAACTTTAATTAGGCCAAGCTTGCACTGACCTCAGTAGGAATCTGGCTGAGGATCTCTTTTAATTACCTCTTTCTTAAAATATGTAAGAATTTTCACATTGCTTTTCTCACTCAAGGAACAATGCATGGAGAGCTAAACTAACAAAATGTTTAAATAGATACAAATCAAACTTGAAAGGTTTAAACCGTTGTTTTCACCCTGTAAGTCAGCTGAGAAAAAGCATACACACTGTAGTTCTAAATTATGTCCATAGAGTATTTCAAATCCAGTGAATTAACTCTCTTTTTTTTTTTTCTTATTTGAGCTCATAAATGTTAACCTCAGAAGTGCCTCAAATTCTTCCATTGAAATAAACTTGAACTGACAATAGCCAGATGATGTAAAATTGAAACTGAAATTCTATCCTTGGCCCATCCCATGTTCTTCCCCATAGGTATTAGAGGAATCATAGGAGAGTTCGTGTTTTCATTGTATGTGAACTGTAATATTTGGGCAAAACAGGGCATATAAATTTCTTACTGCCAGGAAAAAGCAATTACCAGTATGGAGAAGATAGCTGGCAATAAATAAACAGAACTATGCTAGAAAGTGAATAAGTTTAAAGATTTATTTAGAATGACTTAACTTATAGAAAACAGGTCTTTATATTTATCATATGCCTTCCTTCAAGTTTCTAAATAGAAAGGCCGATTATGTCACCAAGCCTTTTTTTGTATGTTATTTTAGAATAAATAAAGTGAAATATGCTATATTGTACAATTAAAACCAAAAAGGAAACTAGTTGCACATAGCAAAACAAATAGCACTTTGAAAAATGTAGTTTACCTGTATTAATGTTATGGCTCCCTTTATCAAGCCCCCATATTATGTCCGAGTGCACCGTGAGCTGGGTGTTTGCAGATGAGAAAAGCCAGCTGACCTAGGACTAAGAAACTTCACTGTCCTTGGATGTGAACCCAGGTCTATACGATTCCAAAGGCAGTGGTGCTCTTGATTTCAATATGCGACACCTCTCCCATGAGGAACCAGTGCCTTCTCTTTTGTTTTCAACACAATGTGCCATGGGAATCTTTGAAGTGGTTCTGGAGAGAGGAAACAAGAAGGAATTTTATGATAGAAGAGTTTTCTTATTAGATAGTCTTGTCATAGCCTAACCCCAACCCAGTGCTAAGGGTTAGAGAGGGAAGGAATTACCTTATAGTCAGTTTAACTCTGAAGCTTCCTTCAAGATGAAATAATAGTTCTTATAATTCCTCACACCACATCTGTCAGTGTACCCACTCTCTGGAACTCAGATGGAAGAGAAGTAAGGAGTGGGACTCAAAACTGTGGTTCATCTGAGAATAGCAATTATTATCTTCATATCATTATAGAATTCAAGTGCAATGTATTAAAATCTATTAGATCAAATTATTTTTTGAGGAATTCCCTAAATGTTGTTTATTCAGACATTGACCTTCTTTTTAGACTCCAGCAATACTTTAAGGAGCTACAGAGTCAAAACTCCACTGGGAAAAAAAAAATTTTGTCTCAAAAGGCATTTAGAAAATAGGAAATCAAAAATTAAGTGATAAAAATTGAACTCTTCTTGACTGGAAGCATTACAAGTGAAAAAGTACATCTAATGAACTTCCTATGTTGGAAGAAGCGACTTTTAAAATATACATAAAAGAGAATAATGTATTAAAAACAGCCTCACTACCCAGAATTAATAATAACTAGTAATAAATTAATAATTAATTTAAAATTTTGTCATCTTTGTTTGCTTTCTTTACTGAAAAGAAATAAAACAACATAAAGTCGTAGCCCCATGTGACCTCTGCTAACCCCGTTTACCTCCTCCGAGTACCGACAAGTTGGCGTTTTTAGTTTGTTTTCATATGTTTCTATAATACATACCCATAAACAATATGCCGAATTGTTTTGTGTGCATTTTAAAATTTAATGAAATAGTATCATATTGTATAACCTGTTTCTTTCTCTACAGAGTATTTTTTCACTCAAAACTGCTTGATATTTGTCTGTATTAAGATCTATGAAGCTTAACTCATTCGTTTTACCTGCTACATAGCATTTTGTCATGCGAGTATACCCTTTTTGATGTATGCATTCCACCATTTATGTCAGTGCTTCCCACCTGTGTGAGTGTCCTAGTAGGAGACTCTTCAGAAACCTGTGTGATTGCTCTCTAGGGAACTGAATGGAGAGGAAATGTCAGGTTGGAGGGTAGGTCTTTTTCAATTTTATAATGGTCTGTCAAACCAGCTGTGTATAAGAGGTGTGATGTTTTTCAAATATAATATCATTATGAAACTCTTTCTAGGAAGACTTTAAAAAAAATTATCCTCGTTAACCAGGGGTTGGTAAACTAAGGCCAGCAGGCCAAATCTGGTCTCCTGCCTGTTTTTGTAAGTAGAGTTTTATTGGAATATAGCCTTACTAATTTATGCAGGTACTGTTCGTGGCTGCTGTCATGCTACAGTGTCAGAGTTGAATAGTTGCAAGACAGATCATATGGCTCGCAAAGACCAAAATATTACTCTCTGGCTCTTTATAGAAAAAAAATTGCTGATAATAGTAATAATATTACTTACTATCACTCTGTTTAGTCTTTTTTGTTTTGCTTATTAAATTATCTAATATTCAGTCAAATAAATAAGGAAGATGATTTCAGAATGTGATAGAACAATGAAAAATAGTGATGTGAGTGGGGTTATGGCATTAGATAGGGTGATAGAGAGAATCTGAGAAGATGCCATGTGAGCTGAGACCCAGGAGATGAAGAAACCAAGGCTCAGAGAGGTTAAGTAATTTGTATAGAGTCAAACAGGTAGTTTAGTGGCAGAGGTGAGATTTAAACTCAGGAATAACTCCAAATATAAGGCTCTTTCCTCGGCTGTCTTTATATATTCTTATAAAAACTATACAAAGCAGATACGATACGTAAGTGTTACAGCAGAGAAGCATAAGCAAAATGGTTTAGTTCTGGATTTGGCAGGCCGGAGACCGGGGTTCTGACGTGTTGAAATTTGGAATCAGTACCGATGACTAGGTTTGAATCACAGTCCAGCACTAACTTTGGCTGAATCACTTCAGTATGCAGCCTTCATTGTTTTTTTGGTGGAGTTGAGGGTGGGAGGGACCGTATCTGTAAATGGAGGAGGGTGTTTGGATGATCTCCATGGGCTCTGCTGGCTCTCACTTTCTGTGATGCTGTGACTTAGGAGGTGGCATTTGATATGGGCTTTGGAGGGTGGGGTGATTTTGACAGGCTGCCTTGTCAGTGAAGAGGAAAGGTATTCCAGGTAGTGAGAACAGTTCAAGCAAAAACACAATGGCTAGTAACTAGAGAAAGAACTCTGAGAGTGATGTGTAATAGTCTAGTCTGACCAGCCTAGAGTTTTAATTCCATAGAAGATAGGAGAGGCGAGGGGAGTCTGGCACTGAGCTGAGGGTAGGCCTGAGAGTTATGCTTAGGAGCTTGGAAGTTTTCCCCTAGAATTACAGGACTGGAAACGTCCTGGGTGTTTTCTTGAGCATCCCTGTTCAGTGACTCTACTCTCTATGTGAATAGTTCCAGTGATGGACGGTTCTCTAGACTGTCTGTTCCATTTTCACGCAACTCTAAGTGCAAAAATTCTTCCTTACATTGAGTCAAAGCTTATGGGTTCTAGCTCTATCGTTACCAAATGTAAATAATGGAAGGCCACTAGCAGATTTTAAAGGGTAGAGGGACATGTTCAGAGACATGTAACCCAAGGGCCTGAATTAGGCCTGTGGCAGCACCCTTATAATATATCCTCCAAAGGAAGAGAACTTTAAAAAGCATTCCATGCATGAAATATGTACTGAAGACCTCTGATGGGTCAGTCAGTGACCAAGAATCTAGTGATGAGAAAGAGTTCCTGCTCTCACAGTCTTACCAGGCTCACGGAGGGTGAACCAATAGACCACTGTGACGACGACTCTGGGAGTTTCAGGCAGGAGTACTTAACCTGGCGGATAGAGATAAGAGGCCAGAGTCAGGGGGCAGGTAAGTTGAGGAGCTGGCCAGATGGACCAAGGAGGCAGAAGGGAGAACACCCAGGGGAAAGGAGAGTGTGGAGATAGAAACATGAGCAAATGTGACCATTTTAAGGAACTGTAAACAGTTCTATGGTGGGAGCATGGTGTGTATATAGGAGAGGCTGACGCAGTGGACAGGGACTCATCATGAGGAGCTGTGTTTGCCATGCTAGGGATTTTATATCTTGAATTTGATTAGAAACCAATATTCTTATATATAGTTTTCCCTCCCCAATCTGTAAAGAATATGTATAACCCTAACCCTAACTCTAACCCTAACCCTAACCCTAACCCTAACCCTAATATATATATACATATGTATAATATATATATATATATACATACATATATATGTATATATATATTCCTTTAAAAATATTAGAACATATAGAAAATAGGGAGAAAGAAAGAAAACTCGCCTTTAATCTCACCAGAAATAACTACTACTAAAACATTTGGTTCCTTTTTTACCAAGTGCATTTCTATGCATAGATACAGAAGAAAAGCATGATCTTATTTACAAAATATAGTTTGCATACTGCTTTTTCTAATGTAACTTTGTATATCAGCATTTCTCAGGCCGTGCCATTAAGAATTATTTTAGAATTTAACTACAAATGACTACATGTAATAGTCCCAAAGATGACTGTATCTTACACTTAAAAACTTCATAATGGGTTAAATTTTAATTTGCTTGCATTTTTCACTATTATAAATAATGCTATGATAAGCAGCTTTGTTTGTAAATTTGTATTCACATCTGCCTATTTCCTTGGGAGAGGTCCAGCTATGTCAGTAGTTGCCTTTTAAGCAGGGGTGTGATGGACTCAAGTGTGTATATTTGAAAAGCTGTCATGACAGCAGTGTGAAGGGTGGATTGGAAAGAGGTAATCCAGAGGCAAGCAGAGGAAAGATCCTATTTGAGCAATTTAGGCCAAGTATGAAGGCATAAACTAAGATATTGGCAGTAAGGGCAGAGAAAAGAGGAGATGGTAATGATTCTTACCATCACGTTTGCTTGTTTATTTACATCAGAGCTTTCCTCGAACATGAAGGAAGCAATCGTCAATTTTTACACGATACTTCAGAGGTTTAGGGACCTCTAAGGTGGCTGTAGTGGGTAGTGCAAAGAGGATAACAGGGGTTAATGGTTGTCTTCTCCAAGATAGGAAATACCAGAGGGGAAGAACGGGTTTGAAGGGTTCGATTGGGGAGGAGGAATTTATGAGCCCAGGATTAGGTGTATCAGATAAAACTGTCAGGGAGATAGTTTATAAATTGATCTAATATAATAGCTTAGGAGAGAGGTCAGAGCGGGATGTGAGGATGGGGAAGCCATCCCCACAAAAGTAGTCCTAGAGAGCAGGGTGTTTAGGAGACGAGTACTTGGGACATAACCAGGGAAACTACTTACTCCTAAGTAGCAGAGAAGTAGCAAGTAGTAAGATTTCTTTGGGAAACCAGAGAAGGAGCTAAGAGATAAGTATGAAGATAACCAGAAGAGAATGGCATCAAGGAAGCCAGGAGAGACAACAATTTCAAGGAAAAAGTCATCAAACTGTTAAATGTTGCAGAGGTCAAGCGAGAAAAGGACTGTGGAGGGTTCCATGAGAGCAATTTAAGTCACCTGTAAATGTGAGATGAGCAGATTCAGAGGAATTGTGGAGCTGGAAGCCAGATTGTAGCTGTATGATATGGAGTCAAGGGAGCTGAAGGAATAGAATGTTCATGGCTTTTTTCTGACATAGTTTTCTGTGAAGAGCTGGAGAGGACAAGGTTAGAGCGGAGTGAGATGGGGCAGCAGAAGGTTCACTTTTTCTTTTTGTTTATATTAAACAAGGAAAGCTAGATTTCCAAATTCTCATATGACTTTGATTACCTCTCCAACATTTGCTGTTTGCCATATTTAAAATCCTTTTATTGGTGATTATTTTTTTGGGCACAGTATCTTTGTTCAAGTTTCCAATGAAAGCAGTGCTGCCTGGACTCCTAGCATCTTCGAGTTCCGTCGTCGAGTTCCGTGTAAACAAGCCAAGACCACATGTTTGCTCACACAGCCTCATTGGACTTTAATAAGACTCCTCAGTTTTTAAGCTTCAGCATACTAATATTTGGGATTGCAGTTTTAAAATTACAGAATATGACTTGTGTCCTTGAAGTTTGACCTTTACCTAGAGAATTGGTCAAAAATGGTAAATGTTTAAATGTTGCAGTTTAGTGAACATCTTTATTGTGTTGCCAAATGCTAACTGAGGAGAGATTTAATTCTAACAAGCTCTAATTCGAAAGAGAAAAAAATCAAAGGGTGATGTCAACCAGAATCAAAGTGAACCAGAACAAGAAATACTTTTATTGATTACAGAACATCAGCAATGTGTGGTGTGGTCTTATTCACTTCCTTTACTAGCAATGAAAATACTACAGGCTGTCTCTAGGGGATTCAGACAGTCTTATTGAACACATTTGAATCATTTTGATAGGTGTTTTTTGTTGGTAATGTGATGCTCTTTGGGGCTGCAGAAAATTATTTTTAGAGATATGCTAAATGATTCTTGGCTTAAAATAAAAACAATATGGCAAATGTTTCTAATGTAAGAAAAAATGGGTAGTCTATGCATTGTATCCACTGGTTTCCTGCTTAATGGCAAATTAGCCTATTTTTGAGTATTATTTCTCTCAGCACAGTCGCTTTAAAAATGTTGATGTCAAAGAAAGTTATTTTTTAGAGGTTATTGTGTTATAATAGAAAACAGTTATCCATGTAAGAGATTAAATAGAGGATATATACATATTTTATATGTAATATAGAATATACATATATATAATGTACATGTTATATACGTATATAATTTTGCTTCATAAAGAACCTAGTTATCTTCTCCTTAAGATGAGATTTACCTTTCTCTGAGACAAGATTTTACTCTGAAATCTTGGTCCTTTCTTCTTTCTCTTTGCTTTCCTATGAAATTCAGTATTATATTTTTTAACTCTCTTTAGACCTCTCTTCCTCCCCATCCTGTCCAGAACTTTTAGATCGTTCCTTTAATCATTCTTTAATGATTCTTGTCAACTCTCTTGCTACCTGACTTTTCACTGAATCTCCTTCAATCTGCCCAGGCTCAATCCAATCATTTGATGTCTTTGCTACTGAACTTGGGCTGCTGTCAGCTAAAACTTGACAGTCGTGCCAATTGTATGCTATGTAAATTCATGGTGTCTAATTTGTTAGGCCCTCAAGGCAGCCTTATTAATCCTTGATTATTTCCCTCAGCAGTTCTCCCCTTTGTGGCTATTCTACGCTTTCACCCCCATCTTCAAATTCCCTCCCTGCTACCTATTCCCTCATCCCAGAAAATGATCTTCACCTGTTTTATAGAGGTCACCAGGTAGGACTCCTGAACATCCACTTCCTTTACTACCACTCCTCGTCACCACCTACATTATTTTCTCTATTCATATCACCTTCATTATTGTTCTGCGTTTTCTCCTTAACTTTGTCAGCAGGCTGCTCAAAAGAGTAGTGCCTGCTTGCTTAGCCTTCTATTCTGTGGCTCCATCTAAACCACTCTCGATGAAGTTTAACTGTTAACACCTGAGAGGTAGTCATCAACCTTCTCTTTATTTGGCCTCTGTTGTATTTTCACATCACTGAGCACTACTTCTAATTATCTTCCTCAGTTTTTATGAAACCCCCTCTCTTTTGGAGGTTCCCACCTTAGATTCTCACAAATTCAAAATCGCCATTTTTTCAAAATAGCAGGAGAAAAATTAAGCATTTAATGCTTTACAAAATAATAATTGGTGTGAATGCTTATAATTCAGTATTAACTATACTTCTAAAAATTATATTATACTTTCATATTACATAGACATATTGTAATTCAGTATTAGTTATACTTTTAAAAATGAGAAGTATATATTAATCGTTCCTTGGTTTCTTCTTTCCTAGTTAATGAAGGAGTTCCCCTTGCTGAGCATGTTCAACATCCATGAAAACCTCTTAGAGGCGCTTCTGGAACTGCAGGCATACGCTGACGTCCAGGCAGTCTTAGCAAAGTATGATGGTGAGTCGGTGGGCGTTTTTACCTACTTGAGTATTCCTCTCTTTCTGATATATTTCAGTGATTAGATTGGAAGGATCTTTTCAAATAACACAGCACTTAGATAACTATTCTCTTCTCTAAGAATTCTTTTCTTTTCTATTCTTTTCACCTACAGTTTTATGCTGGCATTTTATAGAATCTTAGAATTTAATGGTTAGTGGAGACCAGAAATGCTGAGTGGCCAGCGCCACATTCCTCTCCTTCTCTCCCCTCAGGTTCCCTTCACACTTTCCCTGTCAACAAGAGATATGCTTGTTCTGCCTTATCACCTCCATGGTCAGGAAGCACTCAGAACCTCTGCAGGCAGCACATACCCTGTTGGGACAGCGCTGAGCTCCTGCTTTGACCCCACATTGACCGTGACCACTACCTGTTGCTCATGTTGATCCTTTGAAGCAATTTTGAACAGCTAGTAGCCCTTGCTACAGCCTTTGTGGCAGCTTAGTAAACATTTGAAGATAAAATCATGTCCCCTTCATTCCAGGTCTCCTCATTAGTGGAATGCCTCCGTTTCTTCACGTGAGGTACTTTGAAGTCCCTTTGCCACTCTGGTTTCTCACGCATGAGCTTATTTCATTTTGCCTATTCTTAATAAACCATAAAAATAAGCTGACACATCCTAGATATTTGAAAACTCTTCTGCTTATAGTGCCATTGTCTGTGAATCACTATTTGATTAATTGAACAAAAATTATTCGCATAATTACTTGCCATGACCTAGCTGCAGAAGTCTATGCAGAATTTCATACTGTTCTGCCTTATTTTATGGACTCTTTCTCCAAAATAAACATGTTTGCTTATAAAATGGATGTTAGGGAGTGATTTCTTATATTACATGATCATTTTATACTTTATAAAATATTCTTTCTTTAGTCAGCATCTTTAGTGCATTTAAAAAATTATGCAGGTCAAAATTTCCAGGAGTTTATTAAACATATGGAACAAAATGTACTTTTTAAGTCTTATGTTTGATACACAATTCTTCATAAGTGATCTTTGAAATAAGTTGGAGTTTTTACCCCTAAAGTTGGAGGAACTTAGGCATTATGAGACTGTTTTTGTTTTGTTATTAATTCTTGCTCACACTGATGATGGAAACTAAAAGCCCTCAGCCGGTGATGGCATCTCTTGGCCTGTGAAAACATGAGCACCCTGAGTAATAAGATATATTCTACCTAGCATGAAACTGATTTTAGAAAAAGAGAAAAGTATTTGTGGTGCATTTATAGTAAATAAAGACTAATTGGCCTTCACATAACTCTCTTTTGTTTTCTGTCTACGTGCTGGAATCTCATCATTTGGCTGACTTTGGGAGTCTAAGTTGTGAGACTACCTTATAGGCAAAATGCTCATACACTAAGGGTCTTTGGTACGAAAGGAACCAAGTCCCATTCATTTGGGTTCAGGTGACCAAGCACTTTTCCAAATGCCACCCTGTAGCCATTAGTGCCAGCAAGGTTTCAGTGTTTGCATCCCCAGTGCCTACCTGTACTCAACCTGGTACTTCAAGATTTAAAAAAAAAGATTTAACCAATTTAACCAAAGATTTAACCCAAAAGATTTAACCTTTGGGATCTGAAATCTCTTAAGATTCCTTTCATGAAGATCTCAGTTCATTACAGAAATCATCAGCTTTGTGTTATAAGACAGATTGTAAAATAAAGAAATGAACTCATTTGGAGCTTTCTCTCATCTCTATCTATCCCATTGCATGGCCTCTGTTCCACAACAACCAAAAGCTGATTTATTAGATTCTGATAACATATGTTCACATTATTTGTTACAACAGCGTCCCACCCTCCACTAGAACTTGGCTCACACGTTGCAGAATTCCTTTGTTGCAAATGGACAAACTCACCATACCAAGGCCTTTGTGTTGAATTTTGTTTATGTTGTGTACCTGGCAACGGAGATGATGTTCTTACTCATTATTCATGGAAAAAAGAGTGTCATTAGTGGCAGGACATATACTGTTGCTGAGATGCCTTGTTAGGAGTTTTAAGTTCAGCAGTTGTCAATAGACTGCAGATGACCTAACTCCGACTGAATTCTGGAGGGTGTTTTGGTGCAGACTTGGCTCAGGCCTGTGTCATTTACAGTAGAAATATAATGAAGTGGCTGCTGAAGTTACTGTTCTTGAGCGAGCTGCAGCCACACAAGACTATTAAAACATGCCTCTTGTTCTTCATCCTGTACCATAAAATGGGCTCTCTCAAGTTCATCCCTGCTGCTTTTCCTGGGGACCCACAGGATCTCTACCGAATTGTCCCATTTTTTGGCCCTGTGCAAGGAAGTGAGTTCTTTAGAGGGCTCTGAGTACAGACAGCAATTAGAGGAGCCCTGTTTGTCACCCTAGTTCAGATGTCATCACCCTCATCCATGAGATGTTAGAGACAGCTCTCTGTATACCAGCTTCTCCATCCCTCTCCATAGAGCCACACCCGGAACAGCAGGATTATATGTTATCTTTGCAAACTGGAATGCTCTAGTTGGGTATCATTTTCTTGGATGGTTTATGGGTACAACAGTCCTTCTTATTACGTTTGCTAGGTGGCTGAATTGTTTTAGTAGTATGTTGGGAAGTGACACAGTGGGATTAGTGCTGCTTTAGTGACCTTTTTGCAAAAAGGATTTAGAAATACGGTAAGACATGGCTTTGGGGTTGGGGAAATAACATGCCGTAAGGAAGGGAGGGAGGCAACATGTATTCCCTGTGCCTCACTCTTCACCATTTTTTGGTTTTCTGTATGGTTTTTTTGTTTGGTTTTTTTTTGGCTTAAAGTTTTAAAAGTGATATTCACGGACTCCTTTTACAGTGAAGCTCTTTGGAAGCCCTGGATCCCTAGTAGGATCATCAGTTAAGTAGTCACGCAATTTTGTAATCTGCAACCTAATTTTGATTTTGCCCCTGAGATAACTTCTCATGTTATATTATTGCAGCCATTAGTCTAAAATGCTGTTTTGCCATCCTCAGGAGTTTTCATGCTCTTTCATTGTCAATTTGTTAACCAATGTTATGGGTGGGTAGTTTTTATCCAGGTGGTTGGTCCTGGTTTTAGAGTCATTCACACAATGACTAAAATAACGGCAGAAGCAACAGATAGTATTTATTCAATTCTTATAATGTGTTGGGATCAGACATGATTCTAAGTTCCACATGGATGAACTCATTCTCACCACAGCATACAAGGTAGATACTACAATTAGCCCCACTTTACAGCTGAGGTAACTGGTGCAGAGAGAAGTTAAGTTGCTCAAATGAAGAGCCTCAGATGTCAAAGTAAAGCCATGAAGATGATATGTTATGAGAGAAAAGAGATCAACTAAGAAAAAATTTTTTCAATAAGATGTGAATTTTTATTGAAAGGAAAGCAAGGTAAAAACTGAGCTGTTCTGACTCCAGGCCCATGGTCTTAATCATCACACTTCTACCATCTCTGCTGTTGGCAGTAATTTTTTTTTTTTAAGTATTGTTCTTGTAATTTTTAGCTACAATTTGTTGAGAAACTATCATGTGCCAAGCATGTTATACACATTACCTATAACCTTCGCAATAACCTCAGAAGGAGGTAGTTATTCCATTTTAGCAGATGCAGAAACTGAGGCTTGTGAGTACATAACTTTCAAACTACATTCCTTGAAAACTGCAGAACTGGGATTCAAGTCCAGGTTATTGGCTCTGAAAGCCCATGTGTTTTTCATAAACATAAGCCTTACTCAAGTAACTTGCTCTGCCTCTCTCACTCCTCTGAAAAAGACATGAATTAGGCAGGCTGGAGCATGGTGCAGAATTTCAATGATACCAAATTGTCTTTGAAGATTCCTTTTTAATCATTCCTTTAGAATGGGATATATCTATATTTGTTGTTTTTCTGAAACTATCTCCGAAATATGGCTTTCCATCTTCAGTCAACTTGTACCTAATTTCTTTAGTCACAAAGGGGATTTGATGTATGGTGTTCATTTAATTTGAAATTTATCATCTTTTTTTTTTTTCATCATACATTTGCTATAAACACAGAAATGTTTTCAAGATCATTAAGTCTTCAGAACCTTCTTTTAGAAGCCATTGTGAAAGTTGTTACAAGCTTTGGATTGCCTTTCAAAGAAGTTTATAGGCCACCTAGGTTGAAAACTTAAATCTCAGAGATTAGGGTGGTAACATAGAAAAGAATTCATGCCTTTCTTATTTAAGATCATTTGTGCATTTCAATTGTAGAAGAATCTCATAGAACAAGTAAGAATGTGAATATGAGTGCTTACAAGGTACCTTTCAGAGCATCTATTTCTGTACCTAGTTTGTGATCTCTGAGGATACCAAAAGCAGTCATGGGGCAGTGGTGAAGAGTACTAGCCCTGGTGGCAGCCTGCTGAGATCAGGCCCCAGCTCTGCCTTTACTAGCTGAGTGAATTCTGCAAATTACTTAACCTTCTAAGCCTCCTTTCTTCCTCTGGAAATGGAATGGAGGCTTAAAAGGCTAAGTAACATGCCCAAGGTCACACAGCTGGGAATTTGTTTTGAGGATTAAAGCAGTTAATTCATGTTAAGTGTTTAGAACAGTGTGGGGCACAGGGGAAGAGTTCAGTAACTCTTAGCCATTGTAAAGAGCCAAGATTACCACTCCTGAACTTTACCTCTGTTCTCAATCAATTTTGTTTAAATGGAAAATCATATATAAAATGTCAGTTAAAATGGAATAAGAGCCCAGTCTTGTGCCCCCCCAAAAGGCAGTGTTATGGCCTATTATTAAAATTAATTATGGATCTAATAGGGCATATGTATAGATATTTGATAAGAACAGAAATTTCTAGTTTTATCTACAAACAATTCTCAAACTTTTGGAAAACTAACAGAAATGCCAGGGATTTTTACTCCTGATCAAAAGACAAATTGTGTCATCCTTGAGACAATTTGCATCAGTGGAAATACAAACCCAAGCTCATTTGGCTATTTATTCCATTAGGTCATTTAGTGATTGCCCTAAATTTGGGGGCAGAAACTTCCCTGTGAGGGACAGCTGGTCTTTTTTATAGTCACAAATATTATATAAACACAACACCTATATCAAGACCATTTTTACTGATGTTATCAAGCCCATTCTAATTTAGCATTATTATCTGCCATCTGGTAGTGTGCAGAAGGTATACTTTTAAGAACAAGCCCTGTTTCTAATATTGGGGAAAATACTTTCATCTCAGTAGATGGAAAACATTTTAAAAGTTCTAAAGAAAGCATTAGAGGATCACTCTATGTTGAGACTATTCAGAAAACAAGCTTTTTGCTGATATTGTTTTGCATAGACACTATGCCTTCATAAGTAAAAATTTTGTAATCTTTGTTCATTGCCCAAGGCCTTATAACTACCACAAGTTACAAGTTACTCAACTATCATCATAGTCCCTTTAGAATGGTCACTGGATAGCCTGTGTTCTGGGTAGGCTGTTTTCCATTTATGTTTGAAGAATAGGCAAGAGTAAGAGAGATTTGAGATGCTGAGAGGACCAATGAATAAAATCTGTATTCAGGCTGTCAGTGTCAGGCTGTCCAGACCAACAAAACAGTGTTTTTTAGTCAAGTATACAGACGTATAACAGATGCCACAGGCCCAAGCAGCTTCCAAAATGTATCCACTACAAAATTAGGCTGTCCTTGAGAGAGTTTTGAACTGCAGTCAGTCCCTAGTGACAGGCTTTAAGCCTAGTCCAGTTCCCAGCCCAGAGCTGGCTTTTACGGAAGAGATCAAGGATATCAGGCAGATGTTGAAGAGAATTCTTGTGTAAAAGAAGGGCTTCAGGTGATTGAGAAATGGTGGCCTTGTGTAGCTTTGCATCGGGTGCTCTGCCAGCTTGGAAACTAAGGGTTAGATTTGAGAAGGGGAGTAAGTCTCTGCGGTTTCAAAATGATTGCCTATCATGCCGTACACTCCATGAGCAGGAGCTGCGATAGTAGATGTTATTTCAGTAAAGACTGTATGCATGAGAAACCTCTATCTCTGATGATGGAAGATGTTTTATGAATACATCTGTAATCTGCATAGTTGGCACATGGACAAACCCTCTAAATTTATGTTGTCTTTAGTAATCCTTATTGCCCAGATAACATCTGGTATTTGACTTTGTAGCATAAGTGAAATCTTCAGGTTGTAGCTGAATTCGTGTTGCCTGCCCCCCCTCTCCTCCGAATTACTGAGGTCATGTAATATTTCCCGATTGAATCCTTGAAGTCCCAGGTGGTAAGTCTTTTTGAGGTTCTCGTATTGTCAATCCTTTTTATTTCTTCAGTGACAGTTTCCCCTTTGATTAAAAGGAGACTTTGGATTGGCTTTCTGAAGGTGGGATAAAAAGACCTCACACTGTCTGGAACCAAAAAAAAAGAAAAATCTACATTTCTGTTGTTTTATTTGTATCATATCATGGAGTAAACTGAGAAGTTTTATTGAAGACAAGCAGTTGGAGGACAGTATCACATAATAGGACAGTGATAATACATCATAGTCCACAAACAGGTTAGGAAGGAGAAATGGGCTGCATTTTTGTTTGTTTGTCATTTTGTTGTTGTTGTTTGGTCAGTTTGTGGCTCCAAAAGCATCTGTCAAGGCCACTTGTGTTGGGTTAATACAAACTTCAAGTATATCAATTTGTTGCCTGATTAAGATACTTGATACTCCATAATCTTAAATGATGACAAAGAGTAATTAGGTTAATTTTTTTCAAATTAATTCAGCAAGAATCTATCAAACCCTTATGTTGAAGATACTACTTTTTAGGTGCGTCTGGATTCAGAGATGAATATGATCTCTTCTGTGTCACCAAGAAACTTTCAGTTTAGTGAAGAGAGATGTTTATGAAAAAACATACAGACACACACACACACACACACACACACACACACAGTAAGTCGAGGTGGGATGAATCAGTGCTCAGGAAATCTACTGGAAATGTGCTGTGGGGGTGCAGAGAAAGAAACCCTTTGAGAGCAAACCCCGTGTTCTCTTCTAGAACACTCACGGACTAGGGTAGGGTTCAGGACACTTGCGGTGAATTGAGTGACTGGTTAGATGAAGACGCAGTGGACATAGTGTCCTCACTTGTGAGGTAACTTTAGATTTATTTATCTGCTAGCTGCTATCATTAAAACACTGTTTTAGAATTATAGATATGAAATAAACCCTCAGTTGACCTATTTCATGCATAGGAACAGTAATGATCCTTTTTAAATTACATCTTGATGATTATTATTGTAGGTGAAAAAAAGGAAATTAGATCAAAAAAGATAATCACAGAAAAAATGTTTTGCTTCGTGGGTTTTTAGACACATCAAATCAATGGTTTCACTCGTAATTACATAAATTTCTTCCAAGATTATTATATTAAATTTCAAGTTTGCTATTATGAGCCATTTTTGACTTTTGAAAGTTAAGAGTCATTCTTCCTGAGATGACCTTTTCTTTCAGCAACATCATTCCCATAAAGGGTCTTTGGGAGCCAAAAAAGGTGTGGTTCGCCTTTCTTGTTTCTGGCCCCAAATTTTTCTACTTTTCTTCAACCTCGTTTTAGCTTTCACTCTTGCTTTCTTTTTGCCCCACTTTTTCATTCCACTGCTGTTTCAAATAGACATCTAGTACAATTTCATGCATTCTGCTAGAATGCCATAAGCAAAAATAAATGCAGTACACATGTTGAGAAAAAACAAGTTACTGATTCCCTCTCAAAACATCCATCAACACTGATCACTTTTGGCTCCTAGAAGCTAAATTAGATATAGATGTTTACATAACGAAGGCAGCTAATATCAAGTAATTTGAGATGTTAGTATATTAATTTAAGATTTCATTTAGCAAACACAGATCACCAACCATGTTTCAGATGCTGTTTTGTGTTACGGGTACAAAGTAATGAAGAAACGAGCTTTTACTCCTAAAATATAGCATGTAAGTAGGAGAGGGAAATAACAGAACAGTCAAGTGCTATAAAATGTGAAGACTGTGATAGTTTAGCCCAAGACGGAAGGGACAGTTCACCCAGGGGAAGTAAGGGAAGTCTTCTCGGTAAAGGTGGGAGCTGAGCTGAGCCAGACAGTGAGGGTGCTAGAGGCAAAGAGAGCATATTGAAAGATTTAGGGAAAGATTAATATACCTTATGTAAAAAACTCCACATGTCCCACAGAGCAGAGGGCTGGAGGAGGGCAGCAGCAAAGGGCCAAAAGAGACCTCGAAGAACTTTGTGTCTAGCTTGGATTTTATTCTAAAGCCCATGGAGAGACCTGGGAGCCATTTAAGCAGAGGAAAGGCTTCAATCTGACCACAAAGTGAAGAGAGTGGCACAATGGATTCACGTTCTGCCCTTTTTTGACTTGATATGGTTGAAAAATGAAAATGCAGTGTGAAAGCACTAAGATGTGAAGGAGTTGGTAAAGTGATTTCATACCCTGTGAAGAAGCAGAATTCTTTCCTTTAGGGAGACATTTGCTAGGTTTTGTAGAGTTATTACTGTTTGGTTTTTCTTCTTTAAACAATAAATGGAAATCCCAGTGCAGAAACTTTGTTTCCTGGGTGATTAGAATTTCCTATTTTAAATCATAACCACTTAATTTCATTTGCTCTTTGACGATGTCTTAAGTATAGGAGGTTGAGGCTTCTGTAGACCCAGCATAACCCTTAGATACCCTGTGTAGGGAAGACACGATTAAGAGCCTGCCAGGACTCATGTAACCCATTGAAACCTATCTACTTCTGCTGAGTCATTAAAATGACACAAGGAAAATAAAAGTGGAATGTGGGGAACATGTGGTGTCTAGCTAGTCTTCCAAGGTTGTGAATTTGGAGATAGTGGATTATGTGATATAAATGGCTATGTGTGCAAATTTGCAACAAGTCTCATTTGCTAAAAGCAAAGCATCTGATGAATTCCTGCCTTAGTGACACTTCAGTTACTACTAAAATGGACAAAGCCTGGGAGTAATTAATACCCTGGATTTAATTCTTACCAAAAGGAAGAATTTTAAGGGAAGGAGACCATGTTATCTTACTCGTAATGGTAAAAGAAGGGAACAGTAGTTATAGACATAGTCCCTGAATCAAAAAACAAATAACAAGGAAAAGCAAAGCCACACTTTTTTTTTTTTAATTCAGAGGAAAGAGAAATATAAACTCATAAATGGAGTTTCAATAAATAACTTACTTTGTGATGACACTATTTGGCATAGGAGATAGAGATTTTTTTTTTAAGTGGAAATTGGTTCAAGAAGTATGGGAGATTCTAAAAGATGAAAGTATAGTTTTGTTCCTAATGGAAAAAATGTGAAGGAAACAAATGATTTAAGTATATGAAAATATCAGAATGACATATAGCTAAGTAAGTATATACAAGTGAGGTAGAAACCTGTAAGCAAGTGTTCAGGGTAGCTTAAGTCCAGAGGAAGCAAAAGTCTCAAGACTTTAATTGTGAAGCTATTTTCCAAGCAAATTGATTAGGAAAGTATAAGAGAATGATGATAAGGAAAATAATAGCAAGTACCACATTGGCAGTATGGAATGCTGACAAGGACATGGTACTGATGGTGACGAGGACATGATACTGAAAGACCAGTCTGTCGCTAATTAGTTAAGCAGCTCTTAAGTATATAATTTAGCTTCTCTTGGCCTGTATTTCTTCATCTGTAGAATAAAAGAGTTTTGAGGGACGACCTTCACAGTTGTGTGCTGTTGTCCAATTCTTTGATCTATCTTGTAGTACTACTGTTTGGAAAAGAAAGTAATGTGTTAACAAGTTGATAAAAATATGCAACTGTTTATTTCTGTTTTCTATTTCCCCTCAATGCTTTTGATTCTTTTTAAAAAGAATTTAAGCAAGTAAGTCAATCCCAGTAAAATTCCAGAAGTGATGATTATGTGATTTATGAACACTTTAGAAAGAGGTGATTGAAGATCCAATATGAATTTACTAAGGAAATTATTCTAAATAAAAACAGATGAGATAGTGAATGTGAAAATATTTGTTGTCTCTACAATAGTATTTTAATGTTTTTTTATTTAAATGGCAATTTTTCTTCATATTTCTGAATTAGAGGAATGCCATAGAAGTACAGTTGACTCTTGAACAACATGGGTTTGAACTGCACGAGTCCACTTATATGCAGATTTTTTTTCAATAAATATACACAGACTTTTAAAAATAAATACACACGGATTTTTTTTCAGTAGATATGCAGTCAGCCCTCTGTATCTCCTGGTTTCATAGCTGCAGATTCAACCAACCACAGATCAAAAACAGTATTTTTGATCCCTCAGATGTAGAGGACCAACCGTATGCATTGTTCTATGCCATTTTATATAAGGAACTTGATCACCTGTGGGTTTGGGTATCTGCAGAGGTCCTGGAACCAATCCTTCATGGATACCAAGGGATAACTTTACTTAAGTTTTGGGGGAGTCAAAGTTATACCTGGATTTTCTACTGTGTGGAGGTCAGCATCTCAATCCCCCCGACCCCGGTATTCAAGGGTCAGTTGTATTTATATCTTTATTTAAATAAAACATTCGATAATGTTTTTAATGCTATCTTTTTTGGTCATGACACCTATTATGCCATTAATTAATAATATTTAATTATATAAATGTTATAATTCTTATTATAATCATTAATAAATTCCTGGACTTATATCTTTGCAGACCATTGCAAACCATTCCAGATTTAGGGTAATCTCTAGAATATCATCCCCAGATTCTCTCCTTGGTATTGCCATGGTCAGTATTTTTAAAAATCAGGCCTTATAGACAACATAGCACAATTTAAAATCATATGCTCTGGGCACAGCTCATATTTGTTCTAAATATGTGATATTGGCATATTTCTTAACCATTCTGTGCCTCACTTTCTCCATTTATAAAACAGGGCTAACAGTAGGTCCTATCTCATAAGGTCGCTCTGAGGATTAAATGGGATAATGTAAGCATCAACACCAGTGCCTTGTACTTAGTAAGCCCTTGATAAATGTTAGCAGTAATTTTGATGATGATAATGATCATACGGGGAGGAAAGTCATATGTTTATGAAGTGTATGGAGCAAAGCTGTGGGTGGTAGCTTGAGTTAGAATGATGACTGACTGGAATAATATGGTTAAGATTTAATGGTTTAGATTTTATTTTAAGATTTAAAATTTAATGGAGTCAAATGGGAGATCCTGCTTATATATTCAAAAAATTTCATGGCTTAAATAAAAAAGACCTGGCTTTGGCTAAAATCAGTTTGGACAGAATCTGGGAGGTTTTGTTGACCACACAGTCATTGGAACAAACATGGAGTTCCAGCCGCTCATCCTCAGGGCCATCCTAGCTTGTATTCAGAGAGGCACAGTGGCCATAGCTCCTCAGGTTGCACATTTCCCTTGAGCTCTGTATTGGTCAGGTTTCAGGGATTTAGAGGATTATTTACACTTATAATTCTCATATTTTGAAATCACCTATGGCTTTATAACACAAATAAGTGAGAAGTTCTGAAGAACATGTCAGTTTAGGAACTGGAAGTACTTATTCTGGAAAAGATTAGGTTTAGAGGAAATATTTTAACCATCTTAATATTTGAAAAATTGACTTGAGAAATAACCAAATTCTGTTTTTTTATGGAAGGCAAAACTAGTAAATAATTTTTAGATTATGATTTGTAGCAAGAATGGAGGGGGCCAGAATGATAAAAGGCAAGTAAATGTTATGGAGGTTATATTGAAATGTGAGAGAAGACAGCTTCAGGTGGCACAGAATTGTAAATTTGTTTGTTTTTTAATCTTTTTTTTTTTTATTTAGGTATAAGTTACATGTAATAACATGCACAGATCTTAAATAGAGCTGGATGACTTTTCACTTATGTATACCCCATGTGGTCACCACCCAGGATCATAGAACTTTCCATCATCTCAGAACATTGCCTCATTACCTCCTTCTGGCCAATAACTGCCATCAAACCCAGAAGTAACCATTTTTCTGACCTCTCTCACCATATATTAGTTTTGCAAACTTCATATAACTACTTCAGAGCACCGTTTACCAGTTTAAACATGCATCTACCTTCTGACTCCACAATCCCATTTTTAGTTACATACCCAAGAGAATTATTTTTTCTTTTTAGAAAAAGCTTACACAAGAATGGTCACAACAGCTTCATCCATTATAGCCCCAAACTGTAAAATAGTCCAAATAGCCATTAGCAAGAGAATAAACATATTGTGGTATATCCACACAATGAAATACTACTTAGCAATAAAAAAATGAAATATTGATACACACTATAATATGGAAGGAACTCAGAAACATCGTGCTGAGTGAAAGAACCCAGACACAAAAGGGTACATAGTCTATGATTCCAACTGTATGAAGTTCAAGATTGTAGATTTTAATGAAGAACTTTTATGACAATCAGATTTTGCATGTCTCAGACACTTGGAGAAAGGTCTTCCTTTTTCATAAAAGGACCTGTATGAACACAAGATGACAAAGAAGTGGGAGGAAAATTAAACTCATGCCAGCAGTTCATCTTTGCCTAAGTGAGAAACTTTTATTGAGCATTCTTTATTTCTGCAGTGAGTAATGGAATTATGTGATGGCTCATTCTTTCCTTTCTTTCCTCCTTGGATTCTGATTCTTAAGAGGACTTTTCGGGTAATAATGGTAGCAACATGACACAGAAGACAAAGGCACTCCATAGAGTCTGTTCATACAAAATTGGACTTAGAATGATTTTGAGAGTCTCTTCCTCTGAATAAAATTTCTGAATAAATTACAAGCAATACTGGAAAGGAGCTGATTTGTTATTTCTTGCTCAAAACTTTTGATACTACCATTTTCATCACCGTTGTTAGCCACTCTATTCCCTTTATCATTTTATATATTTTCCTAGTGGTAATAGCATAAAATTATAGTTTGCAGACAAAACTGTAGGGATAGAGAACAAGTGGTCACCAGGAAACAGGTATGGATGGGGAGGGTATAAATAGAGAAGCACGAGAGAATTCCTTTGGAACAGTTGTGGATTTTGATGGTAGTGGTGGTTGCATAAATCTAGCCATGGGATAAAATTGTATAGAACTACACACACAACCACGTAAAACTGAACAAAGTCTGTAATTGACTTAATCGTATTGTACCAAGGTCCATTTCTAGGTTTTTTTATATTATACTACAATTACGTAAGATGTCACTATTAGGGGAAGCTGAAGGAAGCATTCACAGAACTCTGTGTATCATTTTCACAACTTCCTGTGAACCTATAATTATTTCAAAATAATAAGTTTCACAATTATAATAGGCAACAACCAAGTCTCATACTTTTTTTTTTGTTGTTAGAAATGAAAGATGTAGTTCTCATGGGGCAAGCAGCTCATAACAATTAGCATTCTCCTAAAGGTAGTGTCAATGATTTGCAATTAGCAATTAGCATTCTCCTAAAGGTAGTGTCATAACAATTAGCATTCTCTTAAAGGTAGTGTCAAATGAGCCTAAACATGCAGTTCCTGCCTCTGATTTAGATGTTAGGCATTATTAGATGAAAATATGTTCACACTGCAGAAGGAACACTAACTTTCATAAAGGTATGTAAATACATCCGATAGATCTTCAGGCTGACAACACTTCGTGTAAGTTGTACCCTTGTCTATGCTGTCAGTGTCTGGCTCCACCAATATATTTGCCCATGAACTTGCTTCAGACAATTTCTAGAACTGAATTCTTCCATTTAGCATCATTGTTAACTTTTAAAAGTTCTCTTATTACATATACTTCACAGGAAGCTTTGGAAATACAGATAAACAGTAGAAAAAATTGCCTATAATACCACCAATAAACACTTGATATTTGGTACATATAATTCCAGTCTTTTTATCTCTGTGCATATAAACGCTTTATAAAAATTAATGAAACCATAATTTTTGTATACTTGTTTTACTCATTGATGTGTGCACAAAAATACATCTCCCCAGGTCATTTGCACCCTGCGGATATGCACCACCTTAACAAATCTCCTATGATTGGACATTTAGGCTGTTTCTGATTTTCCACCATTAGAAACAATGTAATCATCAATATCCTTAAGGCTAGATCTTCATGCACAGTTAAGATAAAGTCTCAGAAGTGGAATTGCTGGGTAGGTAAAACATTAAAGCTTTTGATTTATATTACCAAACATAAGCATCATTTTTAAAATTACATTATAAACAAAATTTTATTTGAACAACAAAATGATTTATCTGAAGAGACATTTAGGATCAATTTCTTTAGAGTAATTCATTCCTTCTTAGAGACACATTGCCATTACCAAATAGACATATTGCTTTGACAGAATTAAAAGAAAAATATTGAAAATACCATTGACCCTTGAACAATACAGTTTTGAACTGTACTGGTCCACTTATATGTGGATTTTTCAGTATATACGTACAGTGTTGTAAATGTTTTTTCCTTATAACTTTTTAAATAACATTTTCCTTTCTCTAGCTTATTTTATCATAAGAATGTGGTATATAATACATATAACATACAAAACGTGTTAATTGACTGTTTATGTTACTGGTAAGGCTTCTGGTTATTAGTAGTTAAGTTCTTGGGGATCAAAACTTATATGCAGATTTTTGACTACGTGAGGGCCAGCACCACCACCACCACCACCATCCCCCCACCCCATTATTCAAGGGTCAGCTGTTAGGCAAGACTTTCTGCTAATTTTCATTTTTATTAAACAGTGAGAACAAAATAGTTTACTAGATAGAGTAAAAAGCTATCAAATGGAATAAACATACGATAGTGGGGAATGGGGCATTTACATTTCCCCCTTCTCTCTTTGATACTGATTAAAATATACTTTTAGTTATTTATTTTTTAAGTATTATGACTGTGCATATATACCACCATTTTTATATACAATGAAGGAGTAGGGGTAAATTTTTTTTTTAAATGGGGAAAATATACTATAAAGTCATAATGTTGCAGAATTCTGTTGTGTTTTTCTGGTTATGAATGTCCTGTCTGTGGGTGTGAGGGGGTCTGCTTCTGGATCAAAGAACATCTAAGTAGGCATCTCTAATATTCTGCTGGAACACCTCAATTTTACCTTCTTCTCCCTTTCCAACTGGATGAATGTGTCCCTTTGTTTGATTAGGTAACCATTAAAACACAATCTGATTTTCCTCATTGAAAAGTTAAATCCTTAATAGGTGTTCTTTAATTTATCATGTGAGGCTCCATCTTGTGCTGCCACCTTCAAATAATGATGACCATTGTTTTTAACTTTAACTTCTTCCCAGGAGTTTTCATTGGTCCCAACTTCATAGGGAGGTGCTAGGTTACCACAGAAAGAACACAGATCCCACCAGGAAGGGTGGAAACAAGACTTGGATCATTTTTAAACCAAAGTTCTGAACTTTTAAGTAGAACGTGTTTCATCTGCAGTTTTTTTAAAAATTATTTTTCAATAACGACCAGTGAATAGACACCAGCAAACAAGATATTTGATTCCTGGATTGATTTCCCACACAAGGAAGTAGTTAAATGTTTAGATGTTGGAAAAGCAACAAGGCAAATCCATGAGTACCTGACATTTTTTTTCTTCTTAGTGATAAACACATCATTTTATACTATGCATATGGTGGTAGAATTTTGTTTGAATATAATATATGATATCAGGGTTACAGAGACCTCTTTCCTTTTCAATTCTATGTTGGTATTTTCTGTGATTACTTTTGTATTTTATCAATGTCTTTGAAATTTCCCCCAAAGAGAAATTCCTCATGCTAGAATTGATGATAAATACTTATTATTGGATGAGGGATTGGTTTTCTTTTATGAAATCATTTTCTTCTGCTGCTGTCTATTGGCTAGTTATGGGACTTTCCTTTTCATTCCTACTATAATGTAATTCTTTCTAAGTTGAAAACAGCTCTGCAAAGAAACGTACAGGGCATTCCAGGCGTTAAGAGTTCCTCTAACCTAGAGTAGATTTTGCAACATTAGGAATGGCATATTTTACCTGGTTTGAAATAAGAAGGTATTTCTATACTGTAGTATAAATTTGGTTGAGTAAAAGAAATACTATTCTGATAAGAAATAGAATCATACTATAAAAACAATCACCCCTCCCCCACCCAAAGTTCTAACCTTTTTGAGTTTGCTACCCTCAGCTGTCTCCTGTACTTTCACTTCTGTGTAAACTCAGTATCTGAACCTGTTACTGACTCCCATCTCTCCATCTGAAATTTTCTGTACAAACTGAGAGGAACCATTGTTCTGGAAAACAAATTAGGCTTCATGTTAAAGGGGATATATGTACCATGGGTTTGAAGGGGGAAAAAAAGTATAGTTTTCCTAATGATTTTACATATATGAAGATTTCTTATAAACACATATATAAAGATTCCTCATATATGTTTTCTATATAATATTTTATATTTATAACAAAAAATGAATATGACTTTTTGAAATTTAATTCAAAGGAAATCTGATTTAAGATTTTTTTTTCAAACCAGGTAACATTTTTTCTTCACATTAGTATTTCATATGCCTGTTGGGAAATTTTATAAGTTACAAAGAGGTCTTATGATCTTATTTGACTTTCATGACATCAAAGGTATTCATGTAATATTTAAATTTATATATTTGTAGCTCTTCTCTGTTTAAATAAACTCAATATGAAAATGCATATTTTAAAATAGAAAATGATTGCTGAAGAATCAGTCTGGCTGATTTTAAACATGAATTATTCACAAAAATGCGAATTGATTTTACTTTCACATACCACTCTGATACATAAGGAACAGCTGTGCATGCATTAAAATATCCTTAATTTATACTTTATTAAGATTTACATGATTAAAATGCTAGTGTATTAAAAATCATTACTCCTTGTTTCTGCAAACTTAAAAGAATTCCTACTTTCTTTTTCTTTAACAGATATAAGCTTACCAAAGTCGGCAACTATATGCTACACAGCTGCCTTGCTCAAAGCAAGAGCTGTCTCTGACAAGTAAGTGAATGATAACTGTGCAGTACGAAATGCCTGACCCCACTTAAGAAGATGTGTGGCCTCTGAGGGTTTCTTTGGAAGTTTCTTGTAGTCTCTGAGACCCCTGCTTATGAGCATGCATTTTCCAAAATCTGCTGACCTTTTCTTTCACTACTAGAATGAGGGAATGTATATCCTCAGGTATTGTAAGTGTCTGTGGGTCCCTAAAGAAGGATTTATATGAAATTCCATGCCTCTGAGGTGACTTTTTTTGGGGGGGGGTAGCAGATAATAGATACTGAAAGGCCTGCTTGGGAGTTCACAAAATGCCTTCCTTTTATTCTTTTTATTTTTTGCATATGCCTTTTCCTTCAGCAGTCCAAGACTGGGTAGCAGTCATAACAAACATGTAATGTGACAGAAGAGATGGTCGGTCATCTCCCATTCTTTGCCTCATCAGTTCTGAACTAACTCCCACCCAGGGTCTGTTTACTTTGAGTCGCCTTCTCAGTGGGACATTTGCCTACTTTACTCAGGCAGGTGGCTATGACATAGAGAATTTCCATAAACATCCAATCTGACTGGCAGGTGAAAGAGAATAGATGGCTTAACTGTTTTTGAGTTCAGAAACGCTTACACTTCCCCGATACAATTCCTCTGTAGCATTGAAAAGCAGATAACAGGAAAAGAAAACAGCCTCTGCTATGTCAGACAGGTTTGCTGTTAAGTGTGTGTGCACTTCAAGACCGAAGTAATTTTCTTTCGTTCTTTTTTATCCTGTAGATCGCCAGTACCTACTGCAACATCTTTTCTCCCTACACAGCGACTCCAGCTTGGGAGGGCAGGGCCAGGGTTGTCACAGCTTCCCCTGTGGTGTCTGCCTGCCAAGCACAGCTCTGGAGTTAGCCCTGGGTGTGAGGTGAGAAAGAGATTGCATGGTCTGGTTTTTTTTCATTCACTTGGGCAGGTGTCTCGCCCACAGTTTGGGCATGCACACTCCCCTGCCTGAACGGCCCAAGCAGGCTCTCCTGCTGCTGAAGCTGCAACGACTTAACTCTCTATGGCAGCACTGACATTGGGTTGGGAGCCTCCTTTAAAATTCTCCCCAGTTCTATTTTTAACCAAGTGCGCTCTTCTGTAATGTAGTTGTCTCTTTTCCTACACTGTCCGCCCTCATCAGCCCTACCCCCTCCCCTGACCTAAGCAGGTACCCTGTAGAAAATTTAGATTAGCTATTTAGACAGACAGACTTGACAGCTGAATTTAATTCCTGCCGTGATTAGATGCAAGCACGCTTTCTGCTTCTGCTGGGATTTTTGTTGGCCTCGGTCTGAGGGGTCGCTCAGAGGTTTTGTGTAGTAGAGGTTTGGAAAGGTCATGCCATTGGTTCGCTGTGGTTTTATGGGCCCTTGACATGTAGATGCCTTTCTGGGTTGATGCCCAAACAGTGGTCCCAACTGGATGGTGTTTGTCTTTCTGCTTTTCAGATTTTCTCCCGAGGCTGCATCTCGGCGCGGGCTGAGCACAGCAGAGATGAATGCGGTCGAGGCCATCCATAGAGCGGTGGAATTCAATCCTCATGTGCCAAAAGTGAGTCTGTGGAATCCCCTCAGGAACTTATTATGATAGCAGAGAAAGTGTTCTGTGACCATATTATCATGTCTTGAATACAAACAATTATAAAAAAAATGAATTGCAACCAATGGATGTTGAGGTGCCCGTATAATCTATGATTTTTAGCCTAATTTTTAAGCAAAAGCTACACTCGAGAGGCTTTGGGGCCGATTTTCAGGCTTCATTCAATAAGGGTAAATTGATAGACCTGGCTTAGGCAGGCCAGGTCAGGAAGTCTGAAACTGGAAATCCCAAGGGTGGTGATGCATTCGATGGGAGTTTCACACCAGTAATAGTCTTAACTTAGACCCATCTCGGGAAACGAACCTTGTGAATAAAAGTGGTAAAAAAATACTCTCCAATGTGACATTCTGTGTGTCACATAAGTAAATGATAGTTAATAAATATTGGCAATAAAATAATTGGGAAAACTTCAAAGTATGAAGTATTCGTTTTTGGCTTGTGAGTGCCATTTTAGCGGGTATATATGGTAGGAAATATTTTTCTTAATTGTTCCGTTAACCACATGATTTATCATCTTATAACTACTCATTATAAATTGATTTATAATATTTCTAATATATTTTTCGGAATTTAATTTTAAGGGTGTCAGAGCATGATAGAGGTGATTTCTATAATCTTTTGTTCAGGAGACAGGTGTGTATTTATGATTTACCTGTATTTGAGTACCTACTATGTGATAGGATATCACCGAGGAACATTTTCAATTTCTTGATAGTCTAAAACATTTTGATCTTAAGGAAACTATTTTTACAGTTCATATCGGGTACTACAGGGTATAATTTTCCTGGCAAAATGTCTGATGAAGACTTTCTTTGGTGAAAAATGACAAAAGAAAGCTATTTTCTTTTTTCTTGTTTTGTTAGAGTTTTGTAGCAAAAGGGTGGTAGTGTGTGTGTGTGTGTGTGTGTGTGTGATGATTTATGGAGTGACCTACTTTACTTTGTTGATATCCATAGAGACAGAGATAAATTACCTATTATCGTTCCTGAGGTTTTAATCAGATCATGGTCACCTTTTCACAAAACAGGAAACTGACAGTGGCACCCAGTGCCACAGTTGCAGAAGGATGTATTTATCCACTCTGGTGCTGGTGAATAATGACCAACATAGAATTAATAGACTTAGGTGTTGAGTATAGAGTGGTATAAAAATATATCTCTTTATTTAAATTAAAAGTGTTCATTCAGGTTTGATTTAAATTTAAAACTAATCATGAAAATTGTGTCCTGAATTTCAGCGAACTTAAGTCATCAATTAATATTTATGGAATGCCTTCTCCAACCAAAGCACTGTTATTCTACAAGCATAAGTAAGGCTCTTTGAGAGGTAATATTGGGCAATAAGAGTCCTAGATTCTGAGACAAAGACTTGAGTTCAAGTTTTGGCTCTGTCATTTATTAGCCATGGGATCTTGGGCTTGCATTTCTAAACTCAAAGTTTTATCTTTTGAATAAAGATAAAAATATAAGCCTTATCTATCTTCTGTATAAAGATCAGGTGAGATAATATAATCAAAGGTTTTCGAAAATACTTGAGCACTATATGCTTGTAAATTATTAACACTATTCATATTTGACTCACTGGTGGCCCCTTTAATCTAGGAACCAGGTCTTAACTTTTACAATTGTACCTTATAATCCTGGGGCACAAGATAGAAAACTTGTTGGTTAGATATGTTAATTGAAGCTGTCATTTCATTTTTGATAACAGTCTTAATGGTTGATTGAGACTCTAGAAGAGTATTAAAAACCCTAAGAAACAGTCTAAGGCTACCATGAAAGAACTTGACTCAGTGAACTAACACTATCCCTGCAAAACAGAATTCTTCTAAAAGTGGAAACATTTTAAATATTTCATTTCACTCTTCTTTCTAATCGTTAAATGGAGAAAAGATAGGGTATGTAGAATACTGATTCTTCACCACTTTGCTTTGTTGGTGATTGTGCTGAGAGGAAACTTGTTGCCAGATCTTCTTTTGACACACCCATGGGAAAAGGCCGTGTTGGTCACTGGCCTCATATGTTGAGAATTAACCACAAACCTTTGGTGTATGTGTACTGTGTGCAGGCTGTTATAAACATCTTTTATACATGTCTTGCTATTTTTTAGACTGCTTGCTAAACACATGCACAAGCATGCACATTGGTCCCTTTTCAGGTAGAGAATAGCCTTAATTCTAATGAGATATCAAGGAAGAATATCAACTCTTAGACTCTTGGCATAAGAAGGGGCCTTAAAGATTATTTAGGATGGCAGTCCCCAACCTTTTTAGCACCAGGGACCAGTGCTCCTATAAGAATCTAACGCCTGATGATCTGAGGTGGAGCTGAGGCGGTAATGCTAGCACTGGGGAGTGGCTGCAAATACAGATAAAGCTTCACTAGCTTGCCCAGAGCTCACTTCCTGCTGTGCAGCCAGCCCAGTTCCTAACAGGCCATGGACCCGTACCAATCCACAGCCCAGGGGTTGGGGACCCCTCAACTAGGATACCTTCCTATCCTTAGTTTGAATCTCTCCTTATAATGATATTATGGTAGTTATTTTATTATTGGTTTCTATTGAATGTTTACAGTGTGCCAAGCACCATGCTAACTGAACTACATAGTCCATCTCATTTATTTTTCATAACAACATTATGAGTTATATATTATTATCCCTGCTACCTAGATAGGGGTACTGCCGGTTTGGAGAGATTCAGTAACCTGTTTATGGTCACACAGTAAATAAGTGACAGAGCCTAACAGATTCTGGATTCTCTGACTCTTAAACATCACCCTCCGCTGGTGGCAGACCAGTCCAGGCATGAACAGTACAGATGACGGCAAGCTCATCGCTTCCTAGGGCACTGAGTCCCTTAGGGACAATTCAGATTTCTTCAAGATATTATCATATCTTAAACACTTTCATGGCTTCTTTTTCTCTATCACAGGAAGTTGTAGGTAGCCCACCACAGGGCTTTCCAGTATCTATATGTCATTTTACCCAGTTATAGTCTGCCCGGAAGAAGAAAAAATACCAAATATAATAGCTAAGGATTGTCTTCCATAAATTTCCAGCTTAGTTCCATCAGTCCATTAAGCAAAGGTACATAGTTAATATTTCAAAATCCAGTGAAAAACATAATTTACTCCAGGAGGGTTACTCTTAGAAACACTCTTCACCTGCAAACATGAGGAGAAGGAGTGTCTCTCTTAAGTGTCACACCACAGTACTGGGAAATAAATAAAAATAGTAAAAAGCCACAAGTCTTTATTCTGAAAGAGAGCCTCTGAAGTGAACACAGAGCATTTCTGAAGCTTTAGATTGCAGCAGGTTGTACGGAGAAAGCAGCCCCTAGACTCTCGTTATAAATCCAGTTGTGTTACTCCCCTCCTGAGGAGCTGCAGCTGTGTCCCCAGACGAGTGCAAAAAGATATAAACTTCCTGGGTAGTTCTTCAGGACCCTTCGTAATCTGACCCAACTTGTTTTTCATTTTTTTTCCGGCTCCTTCTCACAAGTCTGTTCATTGTTCCAGAAACATTCTCCTCCCCTTCCCTCTTTGCTTCTTCTAAAGAAATCCTACTCGTCCTTCACCCCACCACCAAAAGTCACTATCAGGAAGCCTGTACCTTCTTCATCCCCAAATCAGTCTCTCCCCTGTGTGGTTTCGCATTATAGGGCATTGATTACGTACTTGGTGTTTACTCCTTTTTGAGGATGGCTAAGGGTGTTAAGATCTTACTGATGCTAGTGATTTTCAAGAACTGGGTACACAATTCAAAAAGACCAAGAAATCTCTAAATCATTAGAGGGTGTTTTCTATCTAATGAGATTAAAAGAGGAGCTTTAAATTTAAAGGAATATCCTTCATTTTTTGAAGAAAATGTCTCTCATGATGCTGGATAAATGAAGAGCTACACTCATCTTGGTTCGATACCTTCATCTTTCTTATATTTTATTGGATTTTTTGCTTTAGCTTTTTATTTTGCTTTCCCTGAAAATATGCTTCTCCACCCACCGTGCTATGCTCCCGAGCAGTTTTGCGATTTCCATGGAGGGGACACCCTTCTCTCAGTGATTCATCACGGCACAGATCCGAGTTTTCATTTGCAGCATGTACTCTTAGCATGACATGCACATCGCAAGGCTTTCCCTGTGGAAAGACACATTTTTCGTTTAGAGGATTTTACATTAACCTTTCAGGGTGGTAAAGATAAATTTTCATTTTCTGACACATTTTCAAAAAAAAAGAGAGACTAAATTATTGGTTTGTTACTCCCAGTATGTTTTTTTCCCCCCTCTGTAGTTATATCATAAAAATAAATTCTTTTTAAATTAGATAAAAGTGTAAAGGAATCCTTCATAATCTCATCCTCTAGTCATATTTAAGACTGTTTCCTTCTAGCTTTTTTTTCTGTGCATTTTTAATATATAGGAATCATAGTCACAGCATATTCATATTTTAAAAAAAAAAAACACGGGATTATTAACTTGAAGTTTATGGTTGGCTTTGGGGAGTATATTTGTTCTTTCTTGGGGGAATGATCAAATTTTCATGATTCTTTGACCTTAAAAGGGCTATCCTTTAAATTAACATTAAAATTTAAGTCTTTTAGCCATGTGCCTTCAAACACTTTAAAAAAGTCTCAGTAACTGTTTTCTGAATGATTTACTGCCTTATATTTTTGTCATAAGAAACACATATTATGAAATCCACCCTCTTGACAAATTTTTAAGTACACAGTACAGTGTTGTTAACTATGTGCACATTGTTGTGCAGCAGAGCCTAGAACATGTCTGAAACTGTGCCACTGAACAGCAGCTCTCCGTTTCTCTCTTCCTCTAGCTCCCGTAACCACCATTTGACTTTCTGTTTCTGTGAGTTTGGCTACTTCAGAGACCTCCTGTAGGTGGGATCCTGCAGCATTTGTCCTGTGACTGGCTTTTCTCACTTAACGTAATGTCCTCTAGGTTCATCCATGCCGTAGCATAGGACAGGATTTCCTTCTTCTTTAAGCCTGAATAATGTGTGTGTGTGTGTGTGTGTGTGTGTGTGTGTGTGTGCGTGCGCGCGCGCGCATGCATGTGTGTGAGAATGTGTGTGTCACATTTTCTTTTATTCATTGATGGAAACTTAGATTGTTTCCACGTCTTGGCTATTGTGAATAATGCTGCAGTGAACATGAGAGTGAAAATATCTCTTCAAGATCTTTTTTATTTCAGTTCTTTTGAAGAAATACTGAGAAGTGGGATTGCTGCATCATATGGTAGTACTATTTTTAATTTTTTGAGGAAACTCCATACTTCTTTCCATAATGGCTACATTTTACAGTGCACAGGGATTCCAATGTCTCCACTTCCTTGCTAACAGTTGTTATAGTCTGTTTTTTCTTAATAGAGGCCACCCTAATATATGTGAGGTGGCATATCACTGTGGTTTTGATTTGTATTTCGTCGTTAGTGATGTTGAGCATCTTTTCATGTACCTGTTGGCCAGAGAAATGGCTATTCAAGTCCTTTGCCCACTTTTTAATTAGGTCATTTGAGGTTTTTTTGCTATTGAATTATAGGAGTTCCTTTTATATTTTGGATATTAACCCCTTATCATATATCATATAATATAAGTTTTTATATTATATAAAATACAGTTTTTATTTTATATATAATATATAACCCCTTATATATACATATAGATATACACATGTATATCTATCTATATATATCTATATCTGTCTATATAGATAGATAGATAAAGAGAGTTTGCAAATATTTTGTCCCATTGCATGGGCTGCCTTTTCACTCTGTTGATTGTTTCTCTCTGTTGATTGTTTTAGCTGCACAGAAACTTTTTATTTTGATGTAGTCTTACTTGTCTATTTTTGCTTTTGTTGCCTGTGCAATATGCAAGAAATTACTGTCAAGACCAATGTTATAAAGTTTTTATCCTCATGTTTTATTTTAGGAGCTTTATGGTTTCAGGACTTAGGTTTAAGTCTTTAATGCATTTTGAGTTGGTTTTTGTGTATGGTATAGATAAAGGTCCAATTTCCTTCTTTTGCATGTGGATATTCAATTTTTCTAGCACCATTTGTTGAAGAGGATGATTTAATTCTCGTGTCTTCTATTGTAGATGTCAGGTTGTGGTGAACTCCAATATTGAACCTCCTTGGGCATAAAGTTTTTTTAGTCTTTAGGATCATTTCTTTGGGATAAATGCACAGAATGGAAATTACTGAGTAACATATAGAAGCACTTTAGCACTCTTGATACTTATCGCCAGATTACTTATCAAAAAAGATTGTAAGTTTTCACTCCCATCAGCTGGTGACTACTTTACCATTTGAGCACATGCTCACCAGCATTGAATAGTTTGTTTAAAACAGAAAAGAGAAAAGAAAGAAAGAAAACAAAAACATTGATGATTTTATTAGGTACAGATGAAATTCTATTCTTTCAGTTTGCATTTCTTTGCCACTACTATAAGCAAATTATGTTGACTTTATATTATGGAAAAACACATTCATTATAATGATGGGGGTTAGCAACAGAAAGTCAGGCAGGCCTGTGACGTATTATTGAAAAGTATGTGAAAGAAGGACTCCCACTGCTTCCTGTCCATGGGCGGGGGAACTGTGGGAAAGGGGGTAAATTAACTCCTTGCCTATGTCCTTTTTGATAAAATGGGGATAAAAATAAAGGGTTCGTAGGACTGATGAAAAGTAAGTGGAATTATATTGTGTAATTCATCCAGTTCATAGTAGGTGCTCAATACCTGTTGGCCCCTTCATCATCTCTTTTCTTGTACCTTCATCCCTATTTCTGCACTTGTAGGCTAGAGGCTGCCTAGAAACGTGCATTAACTGTTATTTCTTGGATTATCCAAGTCAGAAGTATAACCAGAGAGTGTAACAGTGGCACTATAATGCCCTCGACCCTCCCTGAGTATCCACTGGGTCCCTTCAGGCCTCCAGATTTGAGAGAAGCCTCTCACATGTTCTAGCTGCAGCTTTTGTCTTCAGGAATAACCGGTTTGTAACTGTTAAGTCTTTTGCTTGTGGCTGATTAATTTCCGACCTCTCTCTTGTATTCCTGTTTTAGCACAGCTCTCCCAGCTCCTTGTCAAAAAAACAAAACAAACAAATAAAAAACTAACTATAATCATTACTGTTACTATTTTTTAAACAATAAACATTTTTCCTCCGAATACAATCTTACGTGAAACCTTAATGAACAAAGCAAGTAAAAGTAGAACTGCTGTGGTTGAAACTGGAATGAGAAGGCAGGTAGCCCAGCAACCCCGAGGCACCTTTGCATTCCAGTTTTGAAAATAACAGGAGGCCCCACATGCATTCTGAGCAGCAGCAGGGGGCTGAGGGAGCCCCAACTGCCTGGGAGGCTTGGGTGTTATGGGTAGAGCTGTTGAGGGAAACAAATCAAGAAAAATCACCAGCACCAATGGGAGAAAGCTTTCGTCTTCATCTTGCCTAAAATCCTAGCACCATTACACCATGGGCTCAACTTGCTGGGCCCACCTTGGGGGGAGCAGGGGGTGCAGTGGGCAGTCCCTTAGGGTGCTTGCGGAAAGGGGCTCACCATGCTCCTGAAGCTCATTTTACCAACAAGGCAGTGTGAACTTAACAAAATATTGAAGCGAAGACCCTCTAATAGATATTTAGTTCTTAAGTTATAAGTCTAGGAGTGTGGAAAGTCATGACAAAAGAAAGAGGAAAGAATGTAAACTGTTATGACAGAAATGCATTCCCATTAAAAATTTACTTAAAAAAATAACCTCATGTAATGTTAATCTAGAAACTCTAATTTCATGGGAATGGCAAGAGTCTTGTGGGGGAAAACATCCTGGTAATTGTATATGCTAATGGAGTATCCATTGGACCTTGTTAGAGTGATGGAAATTCTATTTCATGGAAACACTAATGCAGTCCCCTCTTTATATCTTGGTAAAGCTGATTGACAGAGTATAAAATTGCTTTTTAATCCAATTTAGGACACAAAACATGTAGTAGGTTTTAGCATTTAAAAATGCTTGAAGCGTGGAAGTGAAAACTCAAAATACCCTGGCAGATTGTATATGATATTTTATATCAATGGTACATTTCAAAAATATTATTTCAATATAAGTTTCTTTGAATTGAGTCATATTTTGTTCCAAAGCTTTTTTGGATTAGAGTAAGGAGAATGTATTGTGGAAATATGACCCAGAGGAAAGAGAACAGAAACCAGTTTTTAGTGATATTTCTGAAAAATAGAAAATTTCTAAGAGGTCTCTTTCTTTAACTAAAAGCACCATAGCTGCTCCCACCAAGGCCACTGTCACAAAGGCCACCCCCGTCTCAGTCACCAGATCCTTTGGCCTCTTTTCAAACTTTATCCTATTTCATTTCTCCTCAGCATTTGCTCCCACTGACCACTTTTTCTATCTTGGGGCCATGTCAGCTCTCCGCCACCTTTTCTCTCTGTGTCACTCCTGCATCTCTGAGTACTCTCCACTTATATAATTTCCTCCAGTGCGCATCCTTCAGGTTGGCTCTCTGGGCAGCGTCATTGCTTGATGCTCTCCTGGGAGATCTTATGTGCTCCCACTGCTTCAGCTTCTGCCTTTCCCAGCACACCCCAATCTATGTCTCCAGCTTCTCTCCCAAGCTCTAGACCTGCAGAGCGAGCTGCCTTCAGGCCTCCGTTCCAGGGATGTTTTTCAGGCACTTCATCTGTTTTAGTTACCTTCCCACTGCTAAGCCTCTTCTTCCTCGGGTATCTTTATCTTCGTTAATGATCTCACATTATTCTAGTTTCCTAAACTAGAGATTTTATAGTTACCCTCGATTCCTTCTCTCACACTCAGATTCAACCAGGCACAAGTTCTGGGGAAGTGCCTCTCCTGGTTTTGTCACCCCCTCATCCAGACCGTGACAGGAGCTTTCTAGGACTTTGCTAAAAAATGCAGTCTCTTCCCTGTCCAGTGGTCCTACACACGACTTGTCCGTTTCTTTCAAAACCACGAACTATACCAACTCACTTCCCAATTGCCAACTGCAGTGGTTTTCAAACTGTCTTCCTAGCAGCCATAAGGATTCGTCAGACCTCTCCTGGGTTCCCCCACTCAAGAGGCCCTCACAGCTTTGTTTTACATCAATTTCACCTTTTCTGTTTTAAGTTTGTTTTCTCTTTAAACAAATTTTTCTGTGAATTAAAGTTTGAAAAGCCCGAACTCAAGGTAAATGTCACATTCTGAAACATATCATCGAAGTCCTTTTACAACCTACTTTACCAGCTCCACTTCCTTGAGAAGTAGCACAAAACCTGAGTTCCAACACAGATTCTGTTACACACAACTCGTTCAACCCTGGGAGAGCTAATTATGTCCCCAAAGCCTCCATTTTTCCATCTGTAAAACAGGAATAATAATTTTAGCTTTGTCACAGAGTTATTGTAAGGAGTACCTGAGATAATGTTTGATACATGTCAGTGCTTAGTCAGTGTTGGCAGTTACTATCACGTTAGTGCTCAAGTGGCTCAAGATCGCAAGCACATTATCGTCGTTTGAAGCTTTGGTTCCACTGCGCGGCCGTGCAGCCACTTCTGCCAACTCTTACCTTTGCTTATTTGTTTAATAAGACTAACTCATATTTTCCTTTTTCTGTGAAGCCTTCTCAGAGATAATATTCCTCATTTGCTTCCTAAGTACTAAATATATACCTCTTAACTAAGGCAGTAATTGTGTTGAATTTTCTTGTTTTGTTGTACACACACACACACTTCTACACTCCTACAAAAGATTCAGGATCACCAAGATGGGGACCTGACTGGGTTCATGTCCATGCCCTTGAGATGAATTGCGGATGCTGTCGTATCTGTGCCCTTGGGGTACACTGTGACACTCCTGTATCTTTCCCTGGGATACCCTGTGGACACTCCCATGTTTTTTGAATGAAGCAAAGTAACTGATGAATACATAACTGAACCAGCAAGGAGCAGTCATCTTGTGAAGAGGACCCTGATGGGGACTGCACATCACCAGGTTCAGTTTTGCTTTGTGTTTGATCCCATGTTGGTCAGTTTGTGGCCCCTGGGAGCCAGTTCTCTTCAGCTTGTCTGCTACTACTATAAAATTACTCAGGTATCTTACCTGGAAACAGACTTAGTTATCTGTGGGACATACATACACAAGAAAACTTACCTTTACTGTAACATGAACACTTCAATTTTTTGTTAGCGAAAATAGCCACTGTTTAGTGAACATTTATATGTGAGGTACTGTATGAATGTTTCATGTGTATTGTCCTATATAATCTTCAGACATCAAAACCAGCAAGATGTGTATTTTCATTCTATTTTAGCAGATAAGCAAGCTGACGTTGAAAGAAATTAAATACCTTGTCCAGGGTCTCATAGCGGCGTAGTAGAGCCGGGATACAAACAGTGGTCCAAAGTGGCAGAGGGCAGACAAGGGGAGTGGAGGCAGGGGCCATGCTTTTGTGCACCTCGTTCCCTATTACAGTGAGACCTGAGCGAGCCATAGTGACTCACTGCGTTTTGTCTTATTCCAGTGTGTTTCTTACTGAGGCCAAGGAGTAGACAATATTGAAACTCAGAATATGTAGCCTGTCTTCCAAATAGCCCTAGTTTTATTTCCAAACACTTTACTGATGTGTTTAAAATATCCTTTCTGAGCTGAGAGCCTCTTTCAGAGCCAGTTGCACCAAAGCACCAGAGACAGACAAAAAATTGCAATCTCTGGTTATCTCTTTTTGTTTGGTTCACTTTTTTTAAATTTTGTTTTAAATTTGTTCTTCAATTACAGTTGACATACAATATTATATTAGTTTCTGGTGTATAACATAGTGATTAGACATTTATATAACTTACAAAGAGATCACCCCAATAAATCTAGTACCATCTGACACTGTACATAGTTATTACAACATTATTGACTATATTCCCTATGCTGTGCTTTACATCCCCATGGCTATTTTTATATCTGGAAATTTATACTTTAATCCCTTTCACCTTTTTTCTGTGTGGTTTGTTTTTTGTTTTTTTGACACAAGTCTAGAAAATAGATTTGCATTACATATTGTATAGGTATACGTAAAGAGAGAGAGAAAAATAAAAAATGCTTAATACAGAAAACTTGGAAAGCACAGTAAAAGCACAGAAATTAATCTCCCATAAAATTAAACATTTAGCTACCGTTAACATTTAATCTGTGACCTTCCAATGTTTTTAATGCCAAGTACACGTTTGTATTACCAAAATCATAATCTGTATGGTACATTTTTAAAAAATTTATTAATATGTGATGAACATTTTCCTCATGCTAGTGAATATTCTACTACCTGATTTTTTGTTAGCAACTTGATAGCCATCATCTAAATGTGCTGTAATTTAACTAACCCATTCTTTCTCATTTTGTTTATTTCCATATTTTTTGCTAATGATTTTCATATGACTTCTGCTATTTTTGATATTGAAAATCCCAAACTCGGGTATGAATTAATTCCTTGGCGTTAATATCTATGTGAAGGATGACTTTGGGATTATTTTCACTAAATTATTATAGAATTTTCAGACCTTAACAAAAAAGACCTGAGCAGTCACTTGGGGTGGCCTCTGATGGGTCAAATCTCACCTGCTCTGCTCGCATAGCTCCATGAGTAGGTACTACTCAGCTCTTCTTTATATGTTCAAAATTTATATGTTCCTATATTGGGCATAAGGACCTAGATTCTGACAAATAGATTTTGAAAAGTTGCTTCCGAACCCTTTAGAAGCCTATACTTGAAGATCAATTTGATTTGAGAATCTGGGAGTGAAGTTAGAGGCAGGATGGCAGGCAAGATTGCACAGAATGCTGGCTTAGCTAATAGAAGCCAAATAATTATTATAGACAGACAGAGATGTTCTCTGATTTGCGAGCTACAGTTATTCTAATTGATTTCTGCATACTTGTGGATAGGGATCTGCCCTCTTCCATTTATTTTTCTCTTGACAAGTAAGATGTGAAATGTTGTTCCATGCCTTTCTAATTTAAATGTTGCACATGTTGAGAACTGATCTTGCCAGCCACTTTAAGCCTGGCCAAAACATAACACATCGTTGTTATTAGCCTTCATCATTTGGTCGGAGCCAACATTTTATTTGGAACTGTGTGGGAGTATAAATCTCCTTTATGGGCATAACCTACTTCTGCCACAAAGTGGATGCAACGAGAAGGCAGCTACGTTTCCTTGGTGGGTTGCTCTGGTTACCCTCATGATGCTGATTAGGCCAGGGATGCTCATTCTGAAAGATACTTGGGAAGTGAGATACGTGCTCTTGAGAATCTTCTGACTATGCTGAGGGGAAGGACACGTGGATAACTAATATAAGGTGGCATGTGATAAGTACACATATACAGAGATCAAAGGGCACTTCAAGGAGAAACGGGGCATTACCACACAGCCCATGTTTGGGGCTGTGAACGGAGTCCTTGAAGCCATATGTGCTACGTTCAGCCTGCAGGCCGAGCAAACCATCTGTCTCAGTCACGTGGACTGCAATTTTCCAAATATATGTAGAAGCCCCGGTGCCAACAATGTTTTCAAATGAATTTTTCTTGTATTACATTTATTGTAGCTTTTTGACATATTGTATATTTTCAGTAAATAGATACTAATAATTCCTATCATGGGCGTCTATGAAGTTTTTTCATGTTAGCAATTATTTCAGTTACTTGAAGATTGGAAACGTCCATTGTCGACAGCAGCGCTGCTCGACGGAATTTCTGTGCTAACGGAAACGTCTCTGCATTGTTCAGTTCGGCAACCATTAACTGCATGCAGCCCTTGGGGCCTTGAATAATTGCTTTAAATTTAAATAGCCATATGTGGTAGAAGTTACCATATTGGACAGCACAGATCTATTTAGCCCTTTGTAGATAATTTTCTAAAAATGTCCCCCACCAAGTTTCCTCAGCCCTACCTCCTCCTACTTTGCTTCCACTTCTACCCACCAACGTGAGTGGCTCCACTTCTTCTCAGTGCCCCTATTTGTGAAGGTTCTGTAGGCCAAGAGAAGAGTTTTCTCAAAGATGCTTAACCAAATGACTGAAAGTTTGTCCTAATCATAGAAATAAAAGGAATGTAGTTTAGACTTTTCTTTCAGCTGCCATCTGATTCTCAGGGACTCAAGATTTCTGTATACTTGGGACACATGAGCTAGTAGTTTTTTATGTTTAGTTTGTTTCAAAATTCATACAGCATGATCCTTCTTTAAAAATTAACTATTTGGTAGGCAAGGTAGCTATAAAAAGAGAACTCAGAAGTCAAAATCTTATTCTAGGGCTCTCATTAGGCAAGAAATTTTCCTTTCCTTTGTTCTCCTGGTAATTATTAAGAGGAACAAAATGGTCTTCCTTCTCTAACTTACTCTGAAACAATACAGTTCATAGCACTTTACAAGTTTTATATCTTTCTTATGACTTACAGCTTTGGGGCTTTTTGAGGTCATCGTGGACGTCTAATGGTTGTCACATATATTCTCATGGCTTCTACTGAGGTAACAAACTCACAAGAGGATAACCAGATATCTCTGGATGTAACAACTAGCAATATATTCATAATGAATATTTATGATTGGTATTTATTATGAATATATTGCTAGTTGTATTACTAGGTAATTCAGAATTGTTATTTTTTTCCGAAAGATTTTTTCTTGTGCTGTTTTAAAACAGGATGGAGGAGAAAAACAGTAACTTGTAAAATTCAAAAAAGCTTATGACCAAAAAATCCTTTTAGAACTCATGCTAGAAGAGTTCCCATCAAAATAATAAACATCTTTCATGGACTGGCCTGGGAAGATGTCTCTCAGTGAAGAAAGCCTCCTCTCCCGACCATCCCCCCAAATGTGATGGCCGTATCCCTGTTTCATACTGCCCTGTGGTGAGCTCTCTCACTTCCTTACTCTTCCTGCTTTGAGGCCTGAGGCTTGGAGGTTTCTTCAGATATCAGACCCAGAGCAAAGAAAGTTTCATTTGCTGAACCAAGAGGCCAGAATGTGCCCTCATCTCCTTCTGAGCATTATACCCTGACAACGTGTGCGCCAACAGGAGTGGAAGCTATGCCCAGAGCACATAAATGCACAGTGAAAAGATAATGAAACACTGACAGGTGTATCATGATCTCCATTCTGTATATCAGCATTCTTCCATTTTTCACCCTCTTTCATAAATTTCGACTGATAGTTAAATCCACAGTTGTTTGTGATGTTAAAATTGTTGAACATCAATTCTCATAGCACTTCCGTTTGCTGTGCTTGTCCCATTTTAATTAAATATATCCCCCCATCATCTGCAGATCCCTGTCTTAAAGGAGAGGTGTGGGCGATTGTGATGGTGGTCGTTGGTGGTGTTTATGAACATGTATTGGGGAAGGCTCGGGAGGGGAGATAATGAGTAACAGAGCACAGGGAGCATGCCAGCCAGCAAGGAGAAGTTAACATTTGCAAATATAAAATACTCTCCTAAATTTGCTTCCTTTTCTGTTTTATAGTAAACACAAAAGAATGCAAATGTGAACTTAGTCTTCTCTGAGCCCCCAGGAATGATGTTCATTCTTGCTCTGTACTCCCATCTCCCTTGCAGAAGATAGGAATGAAGAGGCATAAACCGAAAACCCTCCAGTCTTTGGGAAAGGATTTAAAAGAACTTTGTAGTTTAGGGTCTGTACTGCTCCCCACTTGTGTCTTCCTGTGCTCAGGTTGCTACCCCTCTTCCTTCCAGCATCTGAGCACTGATGGGTGGCTGCCCAAGACTGGGTTCTTCTTCTTGATAGAGCTGTCTAGGTAAAAATAATGGGCGATGCCAGTCAATCTCAGGTCTCCCTAGTGCAGTTGGTTTAGTCATGTGACTTCTTAGCCTTTATGTGCCTGTTTTATGCATTTTCATTCTAATTATAAAATTATAACAAATTATTGTGTCTTCTAAATTTTCCTTTTTTGCTACTTGAGTCTATGTTTCTTTCTTTATTTAGAGTATCTCAACCTGAAAGTCTCTGATCTTCACAGGCTAATTATCTGTCTGCAAACTGGATTGCTGGATGTTTTAGTAGTTGTTTTCAAATGTAGTAACAGGGTTGTGGGTTCCATGACATGCATATGCATAGTGGCTTTAGGGAAACGTGCCTCTCTGTTTTCAATATTGAATTCCAGATTACAATGTATTAACACATTTGTCTCCTGCCTTTTTTATTTCAGTACCTACTAGAAATGAAAAGCTTAATCCTACCCCCAGAACATATCCTGAAGAGAGGAGACAGCGAAGCAATAGCATATGCATTCTTTCATCTGGCACACTGGAAGAGGGTGGAAGGGGCTTTGAATCTTTTGCATTGTACATGGGAAGGCAGTAAGTAATTTTCTTTCTTTGAAACACTTTTTAAGAGCATGAAACTAATAATATTGAACGTCAACTGTAATTAAAAAAAAATTTTAAATTAAAAATTTAAAGAAAAGCATGAGTGTTCGTGGATAATGAAGATTTGCATGTCTACAGCTGTTCCTTCTGTGATGCTTCATCACTGAGAGATGGCTAATTGCTTGGGCTCTCCAGTGCCCCAGTGGTGGTTGGTGTTGCAGTGACGCCACCGCCATAGCCAAAAAGGCAAATTTGTCCCGTAGATGGGATCAATCTGGACCGTTCTGGCGAAGGAGCCCTCCACACCCGGAGCACCCTCTTTGGAGAGCTGGACAGCCCTTTGGCATCATGGGAATTTTTGGCCTGGAGGGAAGCCTTGTGCTGGGCTCCAATTACCATTTCTGGATGGTCTCCCTGAGAGGATTGGCTCAAGAGCCACAGTTATCCTTTACTGGAACCAGGTCGACCAAACACAGATGAGCAGCAGTTATGCTTCAGAGCAAGAGCAGCGGCCACTGGACCCTAGTATTTGTTGGCAGGTGTAGCATTCACATGCTGATGATTAAATGTCTGTTAGATGGCTGTAGGGATGAATCAATCTGCATATGGTCTAGGTACTATCATTCTGTGTAAGGAGAAGCGACTCTCATCACCGGGGAGACATGCCCCCTGCCCTAGAGAAGCACCTCGTCTAGCTGGGAGGAGTAACCAGCAGCATGTAGCAGCTGCCCTGTGGTTTTTCAGAAGGGAAAGGTTTCTGGGGTGGAGTGGTCATGTGTAACCTTAGGGGATTTAAACCAAGTTCCTGAAGAACTAGGACAGTATTATGAACAAGGACACTACGTGAAGGAATGCCCAGTGCGGGGGTGCTGTTTGGGAGAATGTAAATTAAGGAAAAAGGCCCAGGACTGTGGATTAATGGATAACATGTGCATTGACACTGTTGTAATTATTTTAAGCAAAACAAGTAAGTACATCATGTAGCCTGGGTGGTTGCTCTTTTCCTCCCCTCTCATGGGGAAGCAAACAAATATTAGAATCTTCTGATAATTTTTTCTTAGTTCATCCCCACTCTGATCATCCTCACAAATGAATGTCTTTTTGATCGCTTTCACTTTGTATATCTTTGCTGCTTCCATTTTCATTTTGATAATCTTTTGCTCTTCCCTTTTCCTGTCCTTCCCTATCCCAGCAGAAATCCAGGCTGGTACAGGGGAGCGGGTTGGGCAGCCAAGTGGGAGCGGGTAAAAGTAAGTTAACAAAGATGGAACTCAAATTTTTTGTTTAGCTGTTTGGAAAATATTTCTTTAGAGAATTAATAGCAGGTCTACTTAAATAATTTACTGTTTATAACTTGAGGGATGTTGACTTGATCCATGCTTCTCCCCCACTCTGTCAGTGCATTAACATGCTCCAGGTGTCTTGGTCCTGGTATGCGGATGAGTTAGGGCAGCACACTGTATGTAGGGCATGTGCGGGCACATGCATAGTCCCCTCTGGCTTGGGTTTATTATTGTTGCATTTAAGGTGTTCTATCCAGATGAGACAAAAGGACTTTATTTAAACATGAGTAAAGACAGAAAAATCCCAGCAAGACTGAACATGAAAGGCCTCACCTAGTGTTAGTTGTGGAAAAATTAAATGGACAGATTGACTTACCAAATAAGAATTAATGATAGTGGGCATCTTGGAAACATAGTAACAGAAGCTCATCAGTTGGATCTGACTGATAAGTTACCAGTCCTACAGAAAGGATCAAAAGGGGCCGCATGGGGGCAAGAACTGATAGAGATACGATGTTAGGAATGACATAACCATAAAAAGAAAACAAAAAGTCATCTCTTGAGGAATAATTGGAAATTCTGTTTGGAAATTACTTACCTATATAATCAGATAACAATGGAGAGATGCTCTGGATCAACTGGAAGGACAATGACATTCTGAGAAATGTGAAGTAACATAGTGAGCTCCAAAATCAAACAGGGTAGTAGTTGGGGAAATGTAATGACCTCAGATTATATGGGTGAACACTGTATTATAATAAAAAGAGGAGATGAATTTTTAGACATAAAACAGTATAGCAAGGCAATCAGGAAAGGGAAATTCTGCACTTAATTCTTACAGATAAATAAGAACCACTCCAAGGAAGTTACACTGCTGTTCAGTTTTCGAAAAGAAATCATGAGAATGCTTACTAGGTCCTAAATGCCTTGGGGAATACCAAAGACTTACATGAGTGTTTGTATTACTGGGTAATTTACAGAGGCTTTGCATTTCCACCATTTCATGTACTCCTCCTGATAGTGTTCTAAGTTAGGCAGGACAGAGGTGTCCATCTCAATTGTTCAAGAGAGAAACAGATTCATTGAAATGAGTGACTTGTTGAGCGTCATGCAGCCATTGTTTGTAGAGCCAGGATGTAAAGCCACTTTCACTTTCTCTTCACTCCTCTTTTCTGTAATACCAGCTTTTTAGGCCTTTCTGGAATAGAATAAAGATAAAAGGATCGGTCTTCTCTGAAGCATTTACTTGGAAGTCCTCAATTTACATCGCTACTTACAGGCTAGGGTGTACTTATTTCCTTCCTAGTGTTTATAAAGTTAATCGTTCTATATAAAACCATATTTTTATTGTTGAATATTAAACATTTTAGATGTAGAATGAGCTCGATTTTATAAAAAGTAAATTCTATGTGTAAACAAAGGAAAGAGACTAGAAAATACATCTTCAAATGGATTTTAAGTAATTTCTTTTTTCTTTGTATTTTTCAAATTTTCTGCAAGCATATATATGTGTATATATGGATATGTGTGTGTAAATGTATATACATCTATTTAGAAAAATAATCTTTCATTACAAACACTTTTGGTCCTTTTTAAAAACAAAGCTATAAATCTGTTGTACAATTTAGATAAAAGAATAACCACTCCAACTTCAGATAATTGTGTGCAATCTTTTGACACTGCTTCTAGATCTGTGTCCATTTAAAGTGGAAGCGTAAGGGCTCTGAATTTATTTTATTTTTTTACTGAGGTATAATTGATATTTAACATTATATTAGTTTCAGGTGTACAATGTAACAGTTCAATATTTGTATATATTTAACATCAACTCTCTTAGCAACTTTCAAATATGCAATATAGTCACCACACTGTACGTCATATCCCTATGACTTATCTATTTTATAACTGGATGTTTGAACTTTTTGGTCCCCTTCAGCCATTTCGCCCTCCCCCTTCTTCTGGTGACCACCAATCTGTTTTCTGTATTTATGATGAGCTCTGGCTTTTAAATCAGAGGACTTGGATTAGAATTCTGACTTGGCTGCTTACAGTGGTATTCACTTACCCCGGTTTTGAACACTGTGAAGCAGCGGTGATACTGAAAGGCAGCTTCCTGCCCAGGTCGGTGGGCAGCCGCCCGACCTGAGCTGCTCCTTCTCCTTCTCTAGAGGTCAGTGGGCCTCCCCTGGGTAGCCCGTGCCGGAGCGCAGGAGGCTGCACTTCCTCCAGTGTACCACGTGGTGGCGCCTTTTTACGTCTCCAGCATCAGAGTTTAGATTTTCCCCTTTAAATCATTTTTTTTCTTTATTCTGAAATTTAAGGCCATTGAACAACTCCTTTCCAACTTGCCCTTTTCATTTGGAAGAGAGTTCATAGAGGAAGATAATAGTACCTAATTTCACTGGATTCCATGTTTTAAATTAATATTTTAGTCAATTTATCTTTTGGAGATTAAAACTTTTTTTTCTGTCAGAAGTGTTGGTTAGGGGTGAGGATGTAGGTATATTTTGCTTTGCTTTTTAATGAGTTGTTTTTTTTTCTGTCGGAGCATTAGTCATCTTGTGGAATTAAGTGAGTTTCTCACCAATCAGGATGAAATAACTCACATTTTTGATAAAACCCCAAAGTCCAGCTGATGCATGGCAGAGATTGTTTGGGTTTGAAACATATGGTGGTTTAAAAAAAAAAAATGAGTCCTCAACCACAAATACATCAGCATTTCAAAGGTTTGCAAAATGTTTGATTCATCAGTGTCCCAGCCCCTGAAATTACACAATATGTTCCTCAAAGTCAAGATAATCAAGGAAGGGGAAAAGCTTTAATTTACAAGATTTGAAAATGTTTCTTAGTTCATTACACAGCACCACATTATCTGAATTATACTTATTTTAAACAGTGTAAGTTCTGGTTATACATATACATGCACACGCACGCGCACGCGCGCACACACACACACACACATACACACCACTGCAAGTATGAGTTGAATATAAAAAACATATACAAATGAAGGATTTCATTTGAACTTATTTACAATGGTATTATACCTTATGAGGCCCGATTTTAAATGGCACATCTTCTGTTTTACCTGTATTAAATACTGGTGTGGCCATATCTCATATCGAGATCCTATCAAAGCCTCTATTTTGGCAGTATTTATTTTATAAAGCTGGGTAGTCTTCTGGCTTCAACTGTGAACTTTAAGATTTAATTTTCTATATATCAGAAAACTAACAGGCCATAGGTTAAATTATTAGCTATTCTTTGTTTCCATTTTTTCCACTTGACCAAGTAAGACTCTTTATTTTCTTTTCGGAGGTTTTTCCCCAAAGAATTCACTAAATAATGTATAAGATTTGAAGGTGGTGTTTTTTTAATGGGACTAAGGCAGAGTATTTCCTTTGAGAAGAGAAAGTAGCCCATTGTTGAAGCATAGGATGAAATTCTGATTCTAATTTATTCTCTTTGAACCTAATGGTAAGAGCTATTTGCTGTAAGATGTGGTCCTTAGGGCATTTCCTCCAACAAAACCTTTACTCCAAAAGGCTGGCATCTTTTGGAGTGCTAAAGAAAGATCCCACCCGCGCCCCATCACCCCGTACAGCTGAGTTTTGGTTCCTGGGAGAAAGCAATGGTCAGCTAACATTCCTGGTGAGAGCTAATGTTTGCTAATTGCCAGCCTCCAGATATAGGGTGATGCTTTCCCACCTTCTAACTAGTAGAACCAGTTTACTTCTCTCATTTATTCGGTATTGGTGACTGACCACTATTTAGATCTACCTGAGTTTTTAAAAGGAAAAATTCTGTCTCTTCCTGATTGTGCATTAATTTGTTCATTCCTTTACTCAACAAACATTTATTGAGTCCCTCCTTTGTGCCAGGCATTGCGTTGGGGGTCTCAAAGGTAATAAGGCTCTGAAATGCCTTGGTAGAAACATTGATCTATGTGTGATACGTGTGTCCAGATATATTCACATATACATACACACATGTACATGGTATGTATGATATAAGCAGTACTGTCACAGAAGTCAGAGCAGTGTTAGAGTGTTGAAGGTCACTAACAAGTTATGAATCTGCTGTAAACTTAAGAATTTCTCTTCAGACTTGGAATGGAACATCATTTAATCTAATCAAGGGAGAACGATTTTCCCAAGGTCACATAACTACATACTGAAAGAACATGGACCAGAACCCAGGCTTTTGACTTTTGTGCTTTCTTTACTGTTGTGCCCAAATGCCTCACAAAAGACAGCCTACGTGGATGGTTTCCCACAATGCAGTAAATGCGACAGCATACAATTTGTATTTTGGTGATAATTTTCTGTACTACCATTTATGCTTTTAATTGCTTACAAACAAGCAGCATTTTTATTTATAAGCTAGAGTATGGCCTAATAGAAAGGGAGGATAAAGAGAAAACTTTTACCGAGCAGTTAGGCACTGTGTTTAGACACCTTGACCTCTTGCTGTCACAAATAGTCCCTTTAACAGCCTCACAAGGGCCATGGTAGCCTCATTTTTACAAATGAAGAGACACAGATTAATGACCCCCCACCCCCAGGACATGAGGTGTTAGCCTGGTCATGTTCACCTCATCCTTTACCTGTCACCTCCACTATTCCCCCATTAGACATGCACAGCCTCACGGATCTCTCTTTCCAAGAGCTGTGGAAGTGGGAACTTTCACGTGTATTTTCATGCTTATTGGTTCATTAGTTTTCTGCCCTGGGACGTGAGCTCTGTCAGTGCAGGGACCATGTGTGCTTGGCTCACCTTTCTATCCTTGGAGCATGAGGAAGACACTCATATTTTGAGGAGGTCGAGCTGGGATTCACAATCAGTTCTCCTTACTACAAGTAATCTGTCTATATAAAGTTCTCTGAGATCCTCTTTGAAAAGACAACATAGACAAACAAAATATCAAACATTACCTTCTATCTTTGTCTGTATAGTGGGTAGGATAAAGGTCCTTAGAAGTCATTGGGAAAATGAGGAATTAACTTGTTCGTGTATCCATCCTTCTGTCCATTCTTTGGTTCTATTGATTCTTTCTCCTATACTGGTGGAAAGTGTGCTATGCACAGCACTTTCTGGAATCAGAGTCTGGAAAATGTGTCTGGTCAGGGAAAGAAGGCAGAAGTGTTAAGCCTCAGATCTTACTACGGAGCCCAATGTGTTCATTAATTAATTCCTAGTTTCACTTCAAACTCCGCAACAAAGGCACAGCAGAAATCAAGGTAGGGGAAGTGATGGCACACAAAGGAAAACGTGGAAATGTCATTCGTGTGCTGTGTATTAACTCTGAGTGGCCTGGCTCTTTTGTTTTGTTTTGAATCAAATATATGCATATTTTTTATTGCTCTGGAATGTGTGTTTTCTCGGACAAGATTTTTAGGAGGTTTGCGATCACTCATGTAATAGATTAAATAGATCAAATTCATAAACTAGATCAAATGACCTTTTTGTCATTCTTATTTGCACCGCCAAATCAGTGTGTTAATACTTTCTCTTGCAGAATTTCTGGACATTCGGCTAAAGCCACAAGGTTCTTGTCGAGCAATTACATACATATCTTTGTGGTGAAAGGGCCCGGGAGTTGGGAGGTGAAGCTGGCAAGGCATGTACAGTGCCTCTTCCCACTCTCTCCACTGCTCATCTCGCCCTTTGCTGGACCGTGCACAGCAGAGTCTGTGGAGGATAGAATTGCAAACAGAAATTGTATTTGCTTTTGTTTAGTGAAGCCAAAAATCTTAATATTATTTTACGAACTCAATGTAGATGACAACTGACGTGAGAAGAGAGCGATTTTTAAGAGCACAATAAGCATCTTTACAGTTATGAGGGGAGAGGGGAGGACAATGCAGGAAATGTTTGTGTGTGCGTGTTCTTTTATAAGTTGTATATAATCAGTGTTTCTACCCGTTCCAAAAAGACCAGATGATTAGAAGAAGAAAAAGACTAATTTGATGCACAAAATTCTCCGTGCATGCCAAATACTAGAGTAGAAAAACATTTGGCATCTGACTGAAAAGACAGCAACCAACCATTTGATGTCTATGGTCAAACACTCTCAAGATCTTGCACTCCTATATTTTATTTAAAAAATTGCTCCCTGAGGTACAAGCTGACTTCAATTTTTGAATAAAATCTAACGTTCAAATTTATAGCCACTTTGAAAACGGAGGGTTTATTTATATCATATAAACCTGAACAGATTCAGATTCTTAATTACAGCAGTCCTGTTGCACTTCTACATAGGTTTTTCCACATTTTTGAGATGCTTTCATAGGAGCCATCATTTATGGGAAATGATATTAAAATCCTGCCATACTGCAGTTTAAATTTAAATGCACTGCTTCCCAGAAGAGATTTGAGTGTATCCTATAAATGCGCTAAAAGGGTTTTTTGGATTTTGTAGTTTTTTTCTCCTTTTGCAAGCCCAGTTCTATTGAGGGAGATGCTGGTCTCTTCAAGTGATCTTTACGTGTTAACAATCTGTGCAAAGAGCAACTCTCTTGGCTTGTTGTTGTAGTGGGCAAAAGTCATCTTTGTTTGCATGAAAGCTAAGGTCTGATTCATTTTAAGAAGAGTTAAAGACTGGGGTGTTTTTGATGTTTTAATCTCTGTTTATGAGGTTTCTGTTACGAGAGGAAAATTGATAACATTTTTACCTCAGCAAACTGCCAGCAAACCAGCTCTGCTCTAACCCCACGTTTACAGTGATTTACATTCTCCACGGCGATGTGCTGTAACCTCAGAATGATACCACCGTGGTGTAGACTGACTGCATTCCAAGTGCTAGAATCACATACATAATGTTTTTACTTTTAAATAATATTCAGACACCAGAATAAATACCATATGTGCACCGACACTGGTTACAATGGAACCTTGTCATTTCTTATGAGGGAGAACATTCTTTGTTTCTGATTCCTGTTTGAAATAAGTATGCAAAAGATAAATATGTACATTGACAGCATTTTAAGAAGGCTTAGGTAATTACACAGCTAAGGGTATAGCTACGAGTCTTTGAAATGTTGCATTTAAAACGAAAAAGAATTCTCTGTTGCCACCACCCACTCTGACACACGTGAAGGCAAGGATTGTTATTCAGCACTCCCAGTGTAGGGTCTAGTTTTGTATTTTATATCTATAGTGTGCTGTAGTTAAAAGACATCTGGGGAAGAAAAATTACCTCCTTGAGCACCGTTCATAGGAACGGTGAGACTAACATGCTGATGACATCGTAACGGAGTAACGCACGTGACAATGGGAACGGATGGATTGATTAGAAAGCCATAATTTAGTGTGAGACTTAATGTTATCTGATGCCACAAAAGCAGAATTTAGGTGGCCTCACATCATCAGAATACAGATAATCAATCTCCCCTAATCCATTTTTTCCCGTATGATATTGAAGATTTAAAAGTTTCATAAAGCTTAGAAATACCTCCCAAATCATGCACTTTTAGATTTTTGTTTTTATCCATCTTGGTTGGAATTCTAATCCACATAGACATATTTTTTAAGTAGACATGGTAGAATGCCTTTCATATTTGTACATCTGTTACAGGCTCCAACAAGCCAATCTACATTTGCTTCTCAGGGAAGCATTTCCATCCAGGTTTGTGCTATTACCATCAGTTGAGCTATATTGCGTTAGTGTTTATGACATTTTAATAATATTTTGTAGATGAGGAAACCCTGGGCATTGGGGTTGATGGCTTCCCTACTTCCCTGCACCCCCCATCCCCACCCAGTTCTGTGAGTTTGCCCAGAATATACAGCGTGAGATTAATGTGTGAGTCATACATCATAATGCACCTCTGACAGTTTATCTGGCACATGACTCAGAGTTTGGGGAAGTCTTGCATCCTTTCTGAGAGTAATTTGTAGAAGTGTTCTCCATTATAAAAATGCTCAAAAGGCCCTCTTTAGAAATTGAGAAGTAATGAGACAAACATTGAACCTCTAACATATTGTCTCTTTTTTTCAGCTTTTCGGATGATCCCATACCCCTTGGAAAAGGGGCATCTATTTTATCCTTACCCAATCTGTACAGAAACAGCAGACCGAGAACTACTCCCGTGTAAGTCTCACCTATCTCTATTCCTCCCTCCAACCAGTGAGGCAGTGTGCCTGAGTTGGGGGTGGGGAGAGGTGGGAATAATAAATGTCTATAATGTTCCTTGTCTTTTATTACTCTTCTCCCAAACCCTGTCCTCATTTGATAGCATATCCATTAAAGTGAGTTATGTGAGTGGGTTTGGCTTCTTGCTCCTCCAAGTCTCTGCAGATTCGTCAGAGGGAAAGAACCCAAAGGACTGAAATTTAGATGAAGAGGCATCATGTTGGCCTGAGCACAGAGACCCTAGTATGGGGCCGATGTTGACTGAGCTGGTTGGTCCAGCAGTCAGAGTGCTGCCTGTGCTTTCCAGCTGCTCGGATGCAGTCTGCACAGACCGGGGCTTGGAGAGGAAGCACTGACTTCAGAGGGAGCTGCAGATGAGTCACGGGTGGGAGGGCAGCACCAGGACTCTGGCATCGTTGCCAGAGGCGAAGTCGTGGGGCGGGGCGGGTGTGCTCTCTGTGGTGACGCCATGCTCTTGGCCGGAGGAGTTTCCCGTGAGCATCTCAGGGACTGCACGTAGCGGATTGGCATACCATGTGCAGAGCACACGTGCAGCCTCAGCACTGTACACAGCACAAAGCGGGACCCCTGCCCTCGAGTGCCGTACAGCTAGCAGTCCGATGGCCCCCACTCATGTGGAAAGCATGATTGGTTTACTGTAATACAACATTGTCATGGCAATCCTGGGCAACCAGCAATTATCAAATTGTGCTGTGCGCAAGGGTTGTGTCCAGGCTCTTCACGTGGCCCTGGCTTAGGACATATTTCTGTCCCTCAGATAATAAGCCCCAAATTTTGGCTATTCTCTCTTCCCAGTCCTTTCTCCTGCCACCCCCTCCCTTTTACCAGCCTCAGTTATATCATATCTCATAGCTACAACATGTTTAAATACTTTGCTCAGAGGAATAGTGTAACTTCGGAGCCATGGGTACATGGTAAATTATCCAACACCAGCATTATTGAGCCAGTCGTAAATCTCCAGCGTGGTGGCGTCTGAGTGCAAGATGAAGCACTGTCTCCAGCTGAAGTAGCAGGAGGTAGCTCTCTGGTCCCTTGCTGGCTGGCCCAGTGTGGGCTTGTGACTTAGTGAACTGGGAGATCTCGGTGACATGCTGCCCCTTGCTGTCCGAGTTTTACTGTGAAAGGGCTCTGGTGTCTCACACTGCATTAGATTTGACTTCAGAAACCCCAGTTATGGGCCCATACTTTACCTTTTGACTCCCCCTTCAGGGAGATCCTTGTTAAAGTTTCAGTTTTCTGGTAAGAAAGACAGTTTTCTGAAAAATACTCTGTTTTAAAAAGTTTTAGTTGAGTCCAATTAAGTTTCCGTGGGGATAGATTCACTATTAGAATAAGATTGCAGTTCTTAAGAGAAACTTTATAGGAATAATCTTTATAAGCCTGCAATAGAAAATTATGAAATAATTTAATTGAATGTGGTAGTCCAAGTCTGATCCCCTCAAAATCTTTTGGGGGGCTGGGTTTTGAGGATAAGGATTTGGAGAGGGTTGGCTGTTTTAAATGCTCCCCACATTTTGCACGTTAAAAGTGTCGTTGTCACTGCAGTGGCCCTGAGTGTACCTCCACACGACATTTGCCTTTCCAGATTGTTTTTGCTTTGCCCCTCCCTCCTGGCCCCTCTCCACCTTCATTTTCAGCAGAGTGGATTCCTAATGTTTAGGGCTCTAAGTAATGAGAGCCGAGTGGTTGAGGAAAGGCCTTTAGATCTTGGATTTCCTGAGGAGAGTGGGGCGCTGGATCCTTTCAGTTCTAGTTGCAGCGTTGCTCACGTGCGTTTCCATGGCTCCTTCACCGGGGCCTCGGGCAGCTGCTTCTCTTCTCCCGGCCCCCCAGTCAGCACCCCGGCTGGCCAGGTCATAGGCAGCCGCCAGCCACAAAGAGCAGAGGAGTCGATTTTCTTGGCTTTGGTCCCATAGTCATTTGGTTTCCCAAACTCAATATTTGAAATGTAAAAGTTGTGAAAGGTACTGTAAAAAGCACCGGTCATTTATTTTATTTTATTTTATTTTATTTTATTTTATTTTATTTTATTTTATTTTATTTTATTTTTTTATTTTATTTTATTTGGTGGTGATTAGAAGTGTATTTATCGAGAGTCTCCTACAGTTGTGCCAGGTGACTGCCGCAGCCCTATCCCCAACCCTCGCGAACTGAACAGGCCAGCATCTGAGGTCCTCGCTGAATGTCTCTCAGCGAGGGACACAGTAATGGTGGCCCCCTCCATCATTGTACGGAGAGTGTGTCAGGAAAAAAATATAAGATAAACTAATATCACCTCATTATAATGATTAAAAATTACAGGAAGCTGAAAATCTAGAGAGGATTTCTTTTCAGTGTACTTGATTTTGGATTTTCCGGGGTTTGTACAGTGAACATGTGTTTTATAATTTGAATGCTATTTTGTTTTATTTGTGTTTTGAGAAAGGAATATTATATATTAGGCATAAATGGTGTTACTGTCCCTGCCCATGAATGTGTGACATCCCAAATTAGCCTTATGATGGTTGTAGATAGAACACTAAAGCTTTGAACATAGACTTGGGAGAAGCAGGCGGCCAAAGGCTCCGACTGGACTCTGGTTTCTTCAAGTGCCCTACCTTTTTTATTCGTAACAGGCTTCAACCCAACTTCTGAAGAGTCCATCCCACATATAGAAATTCCCTGAGAACACTTTTTATTTCAGCCCTAATATTGCCCTTTTATCTTCTCCACAGCTTTCCATGAGGTCTCAGTTTACCCAAAGAAGGAACTTCCCTTCTTTATTCTTTTTACTGCTGGATTGTGTTCCTTCACAGCCATGCTGGCCCTCTTGACACATCAGTTCCCAGAACTTATGGGCGTCTTCGCAAAAGCCGTGAGTACTTGTCAAGACTGAGGCCTCAGGGAAGGGGCACAAAAAGCAAGAGAAGTGGTGTAAAAGAAACGGGGATTTGTTGTATGAAAATGAACATGCTGGTATTGATTGTTTGTTCAGGGTTTAGTTTTCATTACCATCAGTGGAATCAAAAGGTTGAGTATCAAATGAGAAAGTGTAGTTTGTTTGTTAATGCATGCCTTGCCTTTTTTTACACACGCAAAAAGTTCTCAACAGTTCCCCCAAAATGCACGAGGTCTAAAAGGATTGAATAAATAATTAAGGGAATCCTAGGAAATATTATTTCTAATCTTTAGATATCGTGGGTCTTTTTTCATAATAGATGAGATTTACATTTTCAAAGGTGATTTAAATAAGAAACTTTTAATCGTCACAAACTTTTGGCTTATTTGAGGAATGAACTGAGAGGGGGCGAAGGGCTCGTAGTAGTAAGAAGTATACAAATAGGACATTTAGAAATATAGAAGTCCATTAAGAGTCCTAGAGGAGGGTTTTGGACGAAAGCTTTAATCAGAAAAGCCATCTGCACTGACAGTCAAGAACCATGGTTTCTGTGCTGAAAGCTGGCTGTTTGGAACTGCATGTGCAGTGAGGAAAAGTTTACTGAATTTGCCACAGATGAGTTTCAAACAGAAGGAATAAAGAAAAGGGTATCCGTTGTTTCCCTGGAACTTCATTCTGATTTCAAGGATAGTGGAGTCAGAAAAGATGATTTCTAACTTGGCTGGGCTGATTTAATCCCTTTCCAGATGATTGACATTTTCTACTCGGCAGAGTTCAGGGACTAGAATTGCTAGAATATTCTCATGAGTGTTGAAGATGAACTGGAAATCCCACCGGCACCTCAATCTCAACATTTCCAAAATTGAACTCATCACCCCTCTTCCCCCTCTCCCCCACCACCGCTCCTCCAGTATTCCTGACCTCTACCAGTGGCACTGCCACCCACTCAGTTACTCAAGCCAGAAACTCAGCAGCCCTCCCGAACTCCTCCCTCTCACTCCCACATCCCATCTGTCCCGGCCTCCCCAGTCTGTCGGGTCTAACCTCCTAGCCAGCAGACACTCAGTCAGTGTAATTCCTCTCTTCTTCCCTCCTTCTCCCATAGCCTCTCTCTTACTTTAGGTCTTTATTTCTTGCCTGGACTCCTGCAAAAGTCTTAACTGGTCTTCCAGTCTTATCCTCTGCCAGGCTTTTTTTGTACCGACACAAAAGTGATCTTTCTAAATTGCAAATCTGTGCATGTCACTTCCTGACTTGAATTTTTCCAGTGATTTCCCACAATCTCCAGGATAAAGTCCCAGGTCTTCAGCATGGCGGGCAAGATCCTTTATGATCTGGCCCTTGCTTGCTTCTTCAGACTCATCTCTCTCAGCTCTTGCCCAGACACTGCTCTTGGGCCATAGTAAATTTCCTACCATTCCCAGAGGCACCAGGCTAGTATACACCCCAGTGCCTTTGCACGTGCAACTCGCTCTGCCTGGAATGTTCTTCCTCATCACCACCCCAACTTGTCCACTGTGCTAAAGCCTCTTTATTCTTTTATACTCAGCTTTATTTCTAATTTTCTGTTTAAGCTGAGTTAGAACTCTCTGTGATTCCACAGTAGTCCATGGGTACCTGTGTTATCACATCTGTTGTACTGCATTATAGTTGTGGGAAATTTGTCCATCCCCCTCGTAGAGTGGGAGCTCTTTGAGAGCAGGACCGTGTCTTCCTCATCTCTGTATCCCCAAAGCTTTGCACAACAACTTGCACGTGGTAGATTTTCAATAAATGATTATTAAATGAGAGTGGTTTCTGCAGAAAGAATCAATGTAAAACTCAGCTACAACCTAGCATTTCTTCTCTTCTTTTATACTTATAATCATAGACTCTTAAATTTGAAAGGGACGTTAAACAAATTACCTCGAACGATAACATGATGGAGGTCATCTAGACTCCTCTTGAATGCTTTCAGCAATGGGGAGCTCACCAGTTTAACATAGAAGCCCATTTCATTGTTGGATCTCTCAGAACTTTTCTTTATCCTGATAAAATCTGTCTCCCTTCAATTTCCACTATTGTTCCTATTCTGCCCTCGAAACCATCACCTCTAAGTGACCACCTCCTCTTTTCTCTGGGCAGAATACCTTGAATTTCCTTACGTCTTCTGTACACACAATTCTAAACCCAGCATCCCCCAAGTTTCTCCCTGGATATTCTCTAGTTTATGGCCTGTGCTGTTTGTTCTTTTCTTCTGATCCCAAGCCAACCTGTGAATGAAAGTAGTTGCCAGACTTCTGAGTAAATTAGAGTACAACTTAGTAGGATTTTAAATAAGAATATATTTACAGCATTAGGTAATGTTCCTCCTTTTCTGTTCCTCTCTTAAACATTTTTTAAGGCGTATTTGCAAAAGTATGTCATTGGCCCAGTATTCGTTATTAAACTAAAAAATAGCACCTTGTGGGAATTTTGGATCAGAACAGAGATTCTCAGCCTCTAGTGTGCATAAAACCCAGCACCAGAAATTTAGAATCGTGAGCATGAGCACCCAGGAATCCGTGTTTTCAACAAGGACCCCAGCAGATTCTGAGGACGGGTTGAGGACCATATATTCTCCCAGGAACATGTGCAGGGGTGTGGTGCGCTGTCAGAGTCGTTGGGGTGAACGCTTTCTAGGAATCAGTGGTTTCACCCTGGCTGCACCTTGGAATCATCTTGGGAGCGTAACAATTATTGTTGCCTGCCCCCCGCCCCACGACCCCCGTGACCCCCTTGGGAGTCTGACTTGACTGGCCTAGGGGGCAGTGTGGGCATCTGCGTTTTCAGACACTCCGCAGGTGATTCGAGCGTGGAACCAGGGCTGTGAGAACCACTGCACCGAAATGACTAATCGCCTGACACTGCTTTAACTGGGAGCGGGTTGGGAGGAGGAGGGGAGAGTAAATGGAATAAGACGGGGTGTTCTCTAGGAAAGGCTGTGCAGCCTCCAGAATATCAGAGAGATGTGTTCATTATGGGTGTTAGACAAGGGGCCACTCTGCTCGTTTAATGTTTCCAAGTTTTGGTTTTGAGTCTAAAATCAAATGATTGAATAAAATATGTTTGCCTTTACGGGTCTCATATTTTACACTCTACTGAGGTGTGGTCGTTTGGTCAGCTACTTATAAATTTCCAGGGTGGTTTAGATCAATTTGCTTTTAAACCTCTCTATGGAGGATCATATTCATCTTGCCCTTCATTAAATGTAGTAGTTTCCAAAATGTCTGGAGAGACTTCGTGGGGAAGGAAGATGGATGGCCTGAAGGAGACGAGCCCCATTACCCTCCTCCTCCCCAGCCCGCCCCCAGAATCTTCTCCACATTCTCACCCTGGTCACTTCATAGGCCCCTCATGAAGTCCCCCACAGGTTATCACGGACGCCCTATAGGCTGCCTGCAGCCATTTTCAGCTTGTGAAAATGATTTTCTCAGCCCTCGCCTGAGATAATGTCCCTGGGATAATGACTATTAGAAGGTGCAGAGAGATTGCACTGCCGCCTCCCAGGCCGCTGTGTGGCTTGGGGACTCTCCAGCGTGTCTATATGCTGATATGCAGCCGGTAGGAAGCCCACGGCGAAGTATGAGCCACTGGAAAACAGTAAAATGGGAGGCTTCAGCTGGCTCTCCCCCTAATCTAATCTACCTCGATGACTTAGGATTAACTCTTCCTAGAATGTTTGGTTGCTGAGATAAGGTCACTCATGTAAATAAGTTATGTTCTAAACCCAGCCCCTCACAGAACGTGGGAAGGTCAACATTCTGACCCCTTCTGCTCTCAGGGCCTGTCTCTACTCCTCTGGCCTCTCTCCTTCCTCTCCGACACTGAGCCCCCTGACTCTGACTCTCGTCTCCACCTATAGGCCCTGACCTCCTTGAAGTCTGATATCGATTACAGTGAAAAGTCACTTGTCCGCTTGCAGAGGGGCACCTGGAACTTATTCAGATAAGCAGAGGTGTTTCTAATGTTAATGAAGCATTTCGGGGAGCCATGACCTTCTTCTAAATAATGGTCTTTCGGGGAAAAGAGGATCAAGCGATTGAAGTGTCACTCTCTCTTTTTTATTAGTTCAGTTGTTTTTTCTCACCACAAGACGCTGATTGAATTATGGTGCATTTTGAACTGCATCTCCGCCTTCTGGGCAGAAGTTTTGGATACAGATAGCTGAGCTTTTCCAGGGTTCCCTGGTGTTGCTCATTCAGACTTAACCATTCAGGCAGTAAATTTCCCAAGACTATGAGTGAAACTGCTGTTTATCAGTGTGCATGGATTGAGTCTCTGGCAAAAAAAAAAAGAAAAAAAAAAAAAGGACTGACTTTCAAACATGTAAAAAAGTATAAATGAGCATCCCAAGCAAGGCAGGTTCCACCACTTTTTTTTCAATGCCTCCTGATGAAAGCCACTGACCTTTATTTTGTTCCCAAATGAAAGGGCTCAGCAGCTTCTGACACCTCATTACATTGTCTGCTTCTCCCTGTGGGTGACAGATGGGGAGAGAATGCAGGGCGGGGTGCTAAGGAAGTAAGTAGCTTAGTTACAAAGGGTGCACATCTCAGCTGGTGCTGCAAGAGACTTAGAGTCTCTAGGAAAAGGGTCAAGAGATTCTTTTCTCAATTTTTCCAGGATAGAACATTCTAGATGTGAGGGAGAGCAGTAAATTAGCACATACACTGGAGGTCTGGGAACTCGGTTCTCTTGTGAAACCTCGTTGAGAAGGCAGACGTAGTCCCGGGAACAGTGTGGGGAAAGGGGCAGCCATGGGCACAGACAGGGTGAAGCTCACCCCTTGATTCCAGGGGCCTTCCCTTTTGCATTTTTAAATCTAAGTCAGGTTGGTGCCCAAAGCAAACAAACAAACAGTCCGAAATCTGTTTTTGATCAAGTCTTTAGGATACGATCATTTCATAGCAATATTGCTTTGTTCATTGAGCCCCATTTACCAGCCCCTGTCAGAATCTCTGGTTCATCCAGACTCATTTTAGCACCTAGCTCCTCTTTGTGGAGCTGAGTATTATAGGCAAATGCTGTATTTTATAAAGGCTTGATGGTCTCTGAACACAAATAAGTTAAAAAATAGGTGTGTGTATTTTTAATTTCATAATGTTTTCATGTTGGGTTAATGCAATCAGTAGACTTATTCCATGTTATCCTCTCATAACCAGGATTTTACAAACTCTTTCAGAGGCAGCTTGGGAAGTAATTACTCATCCCTGGGCCCAGTGTCTCCTACAATGCCTTACAACTGCATTCAACTCTAAACTGGAAAGGGGTGGGGAGTCCATTCTGTAGGGTGAGCATCCCAGGTGGTTCTGTGCATTCAACAGAGGATAATTTCAGGAGGTACTGGACATTGCCACATATCTAACACCCACTGAGGAAAGAAAGAGCCGTCCACCTTTGCTCAAGTACTAACATGACTGCTATATCTTAACTGCAAACCCAGCCTGGCACTCGAGGCCCTCCCCCAGCATTCGTCTAGTTACTTTTGAACTCTATCTCTAACTCTTCCAGCTAAGTTAAACTATTTACTATCTTCTGATCATACCATTTGTTTTACCAATTTGTTCCAATTGTTTATTGAGCCCGGAGGGCCCACCTGCTCATATTTCTTTCCTTATTGTCTTTACCCCATCTCTGTCTTTTGATATCCAACCATCCGTGGGGTCTATTTCAGTTGCCTCATTTTAAGGTTTTTTTCTGATCCTTTCAACAGAGTGGATTCTTTCCCTTTTCTGAATCCTCCCGGTGCTTCTGTTCTGTCATGGTCTGTCTGGTGTTACTACTTTTCTGTGTGAAGGTCTTAGTGCCCTCCCTGCTTGAGGTTCCTGATAGTACGAATTTTGTCCTAGACTCCTTTATACCTCATCCAACACTCAAGTGCTTTACTGAGGAAATATATGTAATTGATGTAAAAGATACAAGGCAGAGAAGTATTCCAAATCTTATACTATCTTGAGTTTTCTTTACACAAATCTCACACATGATGATCTGGCTATAATGTGTTACAGGCCTTATCAGTCTGTATTCTACTGGTTCCTAAAAAAAAAAAAAAAGAAAGAAAGAAAGAAAGAAAGATTCTAAGGTCAAGTGAATTTGAGAAACTTGCCTGCCATACCCCTTCTTGAAGACCCACAATCCATACAACAGCACAGGTAGTCCATTTTAACTTCATTAAATGCACAATCTACTAATTCGTTTGACCTCAGAACCATGTTCTCCCTCTCTGAAAATATACTCATCCTACACCCCGCTTCTGTGGGAAATTCTTGGTGGTGTAGACAATGATGTGTGATGGACAAGGGATTAGGACAAAGGACAAGGGATTAGGACAAGTGCAAGAACTAGGTTTGAACCTTAGCGAGATGATTCCTTGGTTCTGAACGAGAGAGAGAGAGAGAGAGAGAGCGAGCGAGCGAGCGAGCGAGCAAGGGAACCATCCAAACACCCCCCGCATGCTTGACTGGGTTAGGGCACCTCTTCTGCCAAATACTCGATGTTTTGTGAAGAGAAGCTGATTATTCACAAGAACATAATCAAAACAGATTTGAAGTTATGTTAAATGAGTCTCAGGAGTCACTTAGGTTTCTTAAAAGGCACGGATAATGAGCAAAATTATCTCTACATGTAAAGCAGAAATGAGTTCAGTAACCAAATGCAGTAGATCCCAAAGGTCTCCTCAGAGCATCACCTTTTCAACAAGGACATGTCATCCACGGACTGACCAGTTTGCTGCCCGCCCCCAGGCCCCCATGACTCACACTACAAGGGCATGTAGTTTAGAAGC
>NW_011889361.1:534927-537447 GCF_000151845.1 Pteropus vampyrus | reverse complement strand
TTTTTTTTTTTTCAGAAGGGCACTCTTTTTAATATCATGTTTATATCACTTGGAATGTAAGCCTTCTTTGAGTATTTTCGTGATCTAAACCAAAATGATCATTTGCCCTCACCACCTTTAAAAGCCTATATGATTCACACCTGCCAAGCATCTGGCTTTACTTAAGCAATAGAAGAAAAATAATTAAACTTGAATATTCTATCTGAAGTGAAAAGTACCTCTATTTAATCTCAATTTGATGATTAAAAAGAGAGGACTGTCCTTTACACAGATTGTTTTCCCTTTTATTTAGAATTCTGACTCTTTTCCCAGGAGCATTAAGGTAGGCAGCGCGCTGGGAAGTGCCAGGCCACATCTTCATGGTTGGACTTCCTGCTGGTTCCCGGTGGTCTTCATCCAAGAGCAAAGTCAAGTGGGCAGGCAATGTTTAGGTGCCCCAGGGCTTTTCACTATGGGCATGTTTTTCTTTGTACCTCCTTTGTGGAAATATGCAGCTGGCCCCTGCTCTCAGGAAATTGAACCCCTATATCCACCCAGTAGTCAGCCGTGTTTGCCTTTTTACTCCTTTTCCTGACACAACTCGACCTGGAATGGATGCTCAAATGGTTTGTTGAACGAATTGGTGCAATGCCTTACAGGTACAGATAAACTTCTATTTATGTTCAGAGGACAGAGATTGGTTCCAACAGAGAAGAAACAAGGAAGGCATAGAATTATAATTTTGAAAAAAAAAAAGTAGTTATTAATGCAGTTACTTGATTTACTAGATGGGAAACCAAAGTCCAAAGTGATTTTGAGCTGCCTGAGCTAGGAACCTAGATTGCGATGAGCCTGAATGAAAAGTCTGAGAGCCCATAGGCGATGGCAGGTGGGAGCAGCCCTATGTAAGCAGGTGTTAGGGACGCTCGTTCCAGGAAATGCAGCAAAGAAATGTACTACGGGGATTTAAAAGCACCATGTGAATTTAATAGGACTTTGGAGAGATTTCATGAAGAGGAGAGGCAGAACCTAGACTTTGAGGGATAAAGCGGATGAATGGGAGAGGTGATGGTGGAGAAAACCAGGGAGGACAATGGAAATTGTTGAAGGAGATGAGTCCACGGTCCCAGAGAGGAGCTAATCACGTGAAGAGCGAGACATCTTCCTGAACTTGTGTCAACTTAGTAGCTCTTTCACCTTACAACCCAGAGTCACTCTCCAGACAGAGACTGTGACCCCAGTGCCCCCTTTCTTCCTCTCTCTTCAACCGCTCTGCTTAACTTGAGGGCAACCCTGATTCACCCTTGCCGTTGGGACCTCCCCGGGCCTGGGCACCAGGGAGGTTGCTGTCTTGCCAGCTCCTGCCATGTTGTGCTGCTCGTGAGGACAAGCATTTAAGTCCCTTTTGTTTTGAGACCTTTACACATGGCTGTGGAGAGGCAGAGCCAGAGCTACAAATATAACAGCAGTTTTTTTTCAGATGATCATTTTCACGTGGTTTTTACACTTCTCGCCCAAGGTCCACGGCTCCTGACTTCTTAGAGATGACAGCTAGAATCCAAGTTGCATTTCTGTCTTCTGATGTTATTTCTATATGAGGGGGACGTCAAAATTCATTCTGATGGGCTTTCCTCTACGAAGACCCTCTGCAGGACAATAATGTCCCCTAGTCTCCACTTACATGTGTTTGTTGGAATACAAATGCAAACATTCTAAAATAGTAGCAAATTGAATCTAGCAAAGTATACAGGAAATAATCCAATATGACCAAATGTATCTATAGGATTTTTTTTACTTTCTTATCAGTACTTAGTATTAAAGTCATTCTGCCTTTATAACAAGAACTGGAGAGCTTTCCATATGGCCCAGAATAATTAAACACTGAAACAATTTGCTTTCCAAGGATTAGAAAAAACTCAGATATGAAACATCTGACTTTTGCTTCATTAATAAGAGATCTTTGATCGTGTTTTTACTATCTGCTATGGTGATGATTCTATGCAAATATTTCATTTTTTATGTTCAGATTGTATATTTTTCTAGGAAATTACCATTTTCTCTATGCATTCGAATGTGTTACCTCAGAGTTTCTTGGATATATAATTTACATTACATATTTAATCTCTTCTGTATTTGTGAGTATTTCTCTTTTCTCAACTACTTTTGTATATTTTTGCTATCTGTCTTCCTCCCTTTAATCAGCCTCACAAAATTTATCTAATTTATTCTTTCAAAGAAACAAGTATTAGATATACTGATGCATTCAATCATACTTTTTGCTTTATATTTTATTATTTTCAGCTTTTACTTTTCTTGGATCTTCCTGCTTTTTCTTATTTATAAGAATCATAATTTTCCTAATTTCCCTAGATAAGGACTTAGTTCACTTTAAAGAAAGAAGGTATTTAAGGCTATAAATTTTTCTCTGTGTAGCTTTCTTGTCCCATAGATTTTGCTATGAAGTATCCTCTTTTTCTAAAAATTTCTGTTTTGGTTTCTTCTTACCTGGGAGAGATCACTTTTAGTCATTTCCCAATAATT
>NW_011889361.1:526351-533892 GCF_000151845.1 Pteropus vampyrus | reverse complement strand
ATGCTGCTTGTGGGCTCACGTACCCACCCTTTAATGCCTCTCAGCATCTCCCCTCTCCCTCCTGCACACCCTGCAGCCCCTGCAGTGCGAGCAGGCCCTTCCAAACACGGGCACTTTGGGGCTGCTTCCCTGACAGTTGTCTGGGGCAAAGAACTGCAAAATCTGGACTCCTGCAAAATCTAGACTCCTGCTAGAAATGATAAAAGGGAAACTGCAGGGAGAAAGTATGAATTAACATCACAAAGATTCTGCCCTTCGAATCAGAGGTAACCTTCACATCAGTATAATTTACATTCATTTATTCACTCATACTTTTACTCGGTTGAAATTTACTGAGGACCCACCATGTGCCAGGGATATAGCGTCATGTTCTCCCTGTTGCACCCTGAACTGCAGCACTCAGCACACTCTTTAACTTGCACATTTACTTGTCTGCCCACCTCCCCCCGCCCCCCCTCCGCCCCACTGGACCACAGGGGATCCGAGCCCCACGTTATGGTATTCATCTTCAGGCCCTCAGGATTCAGAACTAGATATTCTATATTTTAGAATATTAAAGTTTGATAACTGTTGGCAGGGAGGAAGGACAGACGGGGTAGAGGAAAGGCTGGTGCGAAAACAGAAGTGAGCACCATTTTATAGATGTTGAGGAAAAATATTAAAATGAAGTAAAGTTTGTTTATTCCATTCTCAGAACAGTAGCTTAATGAGGAGCTTTTGTAAAATCTGCCAAATTTTCATTTTATTTGAGACATATTATTTCTTCTTATCTCATTTTCCCCAGTGATTATTGTTGCCGTTTATCGTGGATCAGGCACTTCATGTGGCTGACCTCTTTTGGTCACCCAACGCACTGTGGGTGGTGGGTGCTCACATCATCCCCGCCAAGCGGCTCCGGAGTTAAGGGGCTGGGTCTGAAGGCCCGAGCACCTGGGCACTGGCCATGATGCAGCGCGTCTCTAACACCCTGCTCGCCTAGTCTCTTGGGCTGGAAGCAGAGGACTCATCAGCTGATCTTTAGCCCTGTGGAAAGTCCACGGGGGGACACTGCTTCTCAAATACCCTAGCCAGGTACAGAGCCTGAGCAGATCTCAGAAGGCAAGGTGGACTTCACATTTTTCTTCACCATAAGTGTTATGGTAGGAGATAGGGAATTTAGTGTTCCTTGACTAGACGACATAAGCATAAAATAGAGTGGAATGCTATGTATGAATTTGAAACAGGAAGAGGATCCCTGTAACGAATACAGACCAGTGTTTTCCAACAGTGGGTTTTGGGATAACTTAGTCCAGTGAAATGCCTTTTTGGGAAACATTGCAGCCTTTGCTGTCCTTTTGGAAGTCTCAATGTCAGGAAGCCCTGAGAAGTCCAATAAAGAAACCTGTTTAACCCAGCACTTCTAATGAGATCATAGGATATCTTCCCTTTTTGTAAAGAACATCTCACTTATGAACATCTCACATTTATTTTGAAAAACATTGGACAAGACCAATGCTGAATGAAGAGGAGGGTCCCTCGAACAAGGTGTGTGGTCCTTCTGAGCATCTCATCCATCCAAACCAGGTGGATGCCAGACAGAAATCCAAGAGGAAACCAGGGGGTGCCCAGCTGTGACATGATGCCGTGTTCCCTAACGGGCGTCGTGTGCTCTATGTCCACTCCTGGCCTGCCTACACGTCCCCCTTGGTGCTGGCCATGGACTCCAAGGAGGGTCTTGGGGCCTTTTAACTGTCCACGGATACCCACACAGCTGAACAAAGTGGAGAAATTAAGGACTGGGGCAGCAGTCATAATTCAAGTGTTCTGTTTTCTCTCCAGTCATCCAAGAAAAACCCAATGACGGTACCTGAGAGAGCCTGCTAAGAGTTGTTTTTTTGACCATGGTGACCCATTAATAATTATCACTCTCCTGGGGGCCCCGCCAAGTAGGGTTTTTTCACCAACCTCAAGGCCTATGGGTCTTATAGCTAACAAATTATATTTTACATTATTTTTTCTAAAGCCAGTTAGTGACAACTAAGATGGTCCCTCTGCAATTAGAATCTGATGTCAGAGTGAGAAAATCCCCTGCTCACTGGGAACTCCCACGTCACTCATCCTGTGTTAATGGTATTTATTCTCCCTCATTGTTTTATTCTTAAAAAATGTCTCCCCTGGTTGCAGTGTTATGTTAAGCATATTACATGTTACTCCAAAGTCAGTTCATATATTACAGCTCGTTACACTCCTGGGTATACATTTCTGAATAGCTCTCACTCCACAGTTACAGTTCCACATTAAATATGGGCTGCCATGAGCGAGCCTGAGAGGGTTGTCTGCTCACTCCTGGCTCCTTGTTTTTCCTGGAAGTTTTCTTCCCCCACTATTTTATACTCCTCAGGGAAGATGTGGCCTCTAGAAGAAAAGTCTACCTGGAGAAGGTGAAAAGTATTTTTCTCTAGAGTTTTCTGTGGGGGGTGGGGGGGACTTAGAAAGTGGGAGCTGTTGGGGGCAGAGTGCTTGGTGCCTTCTGTGGAGGCTGGTGACAGTTCAGAACATGAGTGGCCACGCTGGTCAGAGGAGGTAGGAAATGGAGGTGCCAGAACCCATCACGACCATTGACAAAAAGCCACAACATCTTTCCTTCTGCAACATTAGCATCAAAATGAGTTTTTGTCTTCTTCAGCTACTGGGGTTTTGTTTTCTATGGCTAGCATGCTCTTAAGCATCTGTGTTGTAGCATTATTAATAGACAGTTTTAGGGATTTCACATGATGTAATCATTTCAGTCATTTCAATAAAATCCACAATGACAACATATTTCTATTTATGTCTGCTTCAGGATCCAAGCGCAAAGTTCTAATGAGCCACCAGCTTCTTTCTTTGCTCCATTCATTCATTCATTCATTCAACATATATTATTCTTTGAGTTCCATCAATGAACAAGAAAAAATTCAATTTGCTCATGCTTATGGCCTCTGGTGAGGGCCATCGTCCTCTGGGGAAAAAGTCTTGATATGCAGTCCCTGGGTCGAGGTTCTCACATGGCACCCGATGCCAGGCAACACTAGTACCCTTTCCCTTTGACTCTTCTAAGTCATGAAGAAACAAAATTGGACAGCCAGCACATCATACCCAAAAGGCCTTATACAATTATTCTCAGTGGGCCCCGCAGGCTCTCAAAAGGTGAACAAGTCAAGAGCCACTTTTCTCTCATGCAACTTTGCCAGCTCTGTTCTCTCTACATGCCTTCTTTCAAACTATCTTCGCCGCTGCCCAATACAGTGTGACAAGTGCCAGGCACCTCTCTTCTTCAAGATAAGGGGGAATCTTCAGAGGAAAAGTGACTGCCACAGGGCCAAGGCATGAGAGCCTCTGGAGCTCACTGCTGTCTCCCTCGTCTGCAAAGGCAAAGTCCTAAGACTCTTGAGAAATAAGAATCAGATTGTGTCCAAAATACATCTCAACCTCTTGCGGCTGTCTGTAGCCATATAAGGAGCTGGTCAAGAGCATTTATCAGAAAGGTTCTTGAGGGCAAAGAGAACCTACAGGGCACTTCAATTAGCTGAGCAGTCCTGGGCTCAGTTTTCACGTGCCTGCAGCTGTCACCAGGAGGGATATCGGCTATTCAAATGGCACTACTATTGCGATTTCATATGCAAGGGCTGAAAAGGGCCCCTTTCCCTCTCCTCGACTCCTTTGAGCATCTTTGTCCATATTTGCACAGGGTCTTGGATTCCAGGAAATGTTAGCCTAAAAATAACCAAGCTATAGGCAAATAGGTGTTTTAATCACCTACTTTAATCAAAGCATCAAAAGATATTGTCCAACAATCTCGGGTCATCACAGCCAAAGATGCATCTTAAAAAGGTCATTCAGGTACTCCACCTGCTTTTCTGCCAGATCCAAATAAGAACAGGGAATGTGAGTCATGACAGCTGCCCCGGGCTCTAATTTCCCTGTCTTGCTCCACTGTGATTATGACTACTGACAGCCTCAAACCCAAGGGGCCCTGTGGCATCCATGGCAAGACTAACAAGTTCTGTTTGAGTCCCTGTAAGAAATGTTTTTATACATGCAGATTTTCAGGACTCATATGTATATTTGCCTTCAAAAATATCTCTTGATGTCTTTTAGTTCAGAAAGATCTCCTGATACTTAAAGCACACTGTATTTTCAAAACTTAGGAGATCCACATATCTCATAGCCAGTTTTCTGCCTCAGAAAGAATTGAACCAAACTTTGAGATATTTATTTCAGTTTTATCTCTCCAGGATGTTTTCTCCATCTCTCCTATGAAATATCTGAATCCTGATTGGATTTGCCCAGTCACGTACAGCAGTGGTCACCAATCTTTTTGGCACCAGGGACCAGTGCTCCTGTGAGAACCTAATACCTGGTGATCTGAGATGGAGCTGAGGCAGTGATGCTACTGCTGGGGAGTGGCTGCAAATACAGATGAAGATTTGCTCGCTTGCCTACCACTTACCTCCTGCTGTGCAGCCCAGTTCCTAACAGGCCATGGGCCAGTACTGGTCTGCAGCCCAGGGGTTGAGGACTCCTGATGTAAAGGAAGCTTTTTCGAAAATTCTCCCTCTGTTGATGCCATTATGACAGCACTTAGAACTTCATATTTTAATTTCTCTCTCTATCCTCCTATCAGATTATGAACTTATTCATCTTTGTATTCCCAATGTTTAGCACAGTTTTTGCCTTAGTGGTGGTCAATAAATACTGAGCAGACGGAAAGAAGAAAGAGGGAGGGAAAGATGGGGTGGTTAAAGTCCTAGAAGTGTCATCCTTCCAAGCTGTGTGTGAGAGGCTTCATGGCTTGGGCTTCAGTGCCTTTTGTACAATGTAGTTTGATAGTTGAAATTGAAATATTTCGTCGGATGTGTTCTGAGCCAATTTATAGTAGTCACCTGAACATTTTCTCCAGGTGTGAGTGATAAAGATAAGACCAGCCTAAAGAAAGGTGTGAGGCTGGAACTCTTGAGGAACCCCAGCCTGTAACCCATATTACACTCTAAACCACAGACTTCTGGAACTGGAAGACATATAAATTGTCTGGAAGGCTAACAATGAACTACTCAAAGAAGAAATTTAGAAAACAATCCCACTTACCAAAAACAATAAAATACATAAGAATAAATTTAACCAAGGAGATGAAGACTTGCACTGAGAATTACAAAATATTGATGAAAAAATTAAAGAACACAAATAAACCAGAAAGACATTCCACATTCATGGATTGGAAGACTTAATATTGTTAAAATGTCCATACTACCCAAAGTGATCTACAGATTGATTCAATGCAATTTCTATCAAAATCCCAATGACATTTTTTACAAACATTTTTTAAAATCTTAAAATTCATATACAACCACAAAGGACCCAAAATAGACAAAACAATCTGGGGAAAGAAAGAACAGTACTGGAGGCATCACGCTTCCTGATTTCCAAATATATTACAAAGTGCAGTAATTAAAACAGTATGGTACTGACATGAAGACAGACATTTGACCAACTGAACTGAATAAAGAGCCCAGAAATCAACCCATAAATATACAATCAACTGCAATGCTACTCTGAACAAGCCCAATCCTGTTTGATCTCGGAAGCTAAGCAGGGTCGAGCCTGGTTAGTACTTGGATGGGAAACTATCTAGGAAGACCAGGTGCTGTAGGCATAAAAAATAAAAAAATAAGGGATTGTAAGCTGACAAGGTCCTAGCCTTGTGAGGTCTGTGAGGTCAACCAAGGCTTGCCTTGCTTAAAAAATTTAAAAAAATATATACAATCAACAGATCTTCTATGGGGGTGCCAAGAATAAAAAATGAGGAAAGGATAGTCTCTTCTAAATTTGTTGGGAAAACTGTATATGCACACATAAAAGAATGAAATTGGACCTTTATCTTACACCGGACACAATTATCAACTCAAGATGAATTAAAGACTTAAAAGAAGACTTAAAACTGCAAAACTCCTAGAAGAAAACATAGGGGAACCTCTATGACATTGGTCTTGGCAATAATTTTTTGAATATGATACCAAAAGCATAAACAACAAAAACAGAAATAGACAAGTGGGACTACATCAAACTGAAAAGCTTTCTTTCTTCAAAGTAGGCAATTAACATAATGAACAGGTAACCAATGGAATGGGAGAAAACATTTGCAAACCATATAACTGACAAGGGGTTAATATCTAAAATACATAAGGAACTCATACAACTCAGTAGCGAAAAACCCCACATAATTTGTTTTTAAAATGGGCAAAGGACTTGAATAGAAACTCTAAAGAAGACATAGAAATGGCCAACAGGTATATGAAAAGATGTTCAATATCACTAATCATCATGGAAATGCAATTCAAAACCAATGAAACAAACAAACAAACAAATAAGTAAGTAATAAATAAATAAAACCTACAACAAGATATCATCTCACACTTGTTAGGATGACAATTATAAAAAAAAATAATAAAAAGCTAACACATGCTGTCAAGGATGTGGAAAGATTGGAACCTTTGTACACAGTTGGTGGGAATGTGAAATGGTACAGCCTCTGTGGAAAAGAGTTTTAAAAAATTAACAATAGTACTACCATATGATCCAACAATCCCACTTCTGGGTGTTCACCCAAAAGAATTGAAATTACAATCTTAAAGAGATATCTGCTCTCTCACGTTCACTGCAGCATTATTCACAGTAGAGGTGGAAACAACCTAAGTGTCCATCTGCAGATGAATGGGTAATGTGTTCTGTACATATCATGGACTATTATTCAGCCTCAAAAAAAGAAGAACATTCTGTTTTATGGGACAATGTGGAGGACATTATGCTAAGTGAAATAAGCTGGTATTAGAATGATCCCATTATAGGAATTATCTAATGTAGTCAAATCACTGAAGCAGAAAGTAGAATGATAGTTTCAGGGGATAGAAGGGGGAAACGGGGAGTTACTATTCAAAGAGTGTGAAATTTCAGTTGTGCAAGGTGTATAAATTCTAGAGACCTGCTATACAACACTGTGCTTATAGTTAACAATACTGTACTGTATCTTAAAAAAATTGTCAAGAGGATATACTGTATATTATTTGTCCTTACCACAGTAAAAAATAAATAGTCCAGAAAGTTTGTGGAATGCCCCCTTCTTCCTTGTCCTGTTCCTACCCTGACAGAGAAATGTGAGTATTCTTTTTAGAGCAAAACAGAAAGTTGTTCCCCTGGAACAAAGTTTCTCATCCTTATCCCTATGGCATTTTAGACCAGATAATTCTTTGTGGTGAGGGATTGTCCTGTGCATTAGAGAATATTTAGCAGCATCCCCAGCCTCTACTTATTCGATCACAGTAGCAACCCCCGCCCCATAATTATGACAACCAAAAATGTGTCCAGAAATTGTGAAATGTCCTCTGGGGGCCAAAATCACTCCTGGTTGAGAACCACTGCCTTACAAAGAATTCCAACAAGCCTAGAGCTTTGGCATCCAACGTGTCAATGGTGAAGGTCAAATGCAGTATTTTGTGTTGTCGTGACCTGGTAAATTCACTTTTTCAGGA
>NW_011889361.1:518871-526301 GCF_000151845.1 Pteropus vampyrus | reverse complement strand
AGGTAACCAATGGAATGGGAGAAAACATTTGCAAACCATATAACTGACAAGGGGTTAATATCTAAAATACATAAGGAACTCATACAACTCAGTAGCGAAAAACCCCACATAATTTGTTTTTAAAATGGGCAAAGGACTTGAATAGAAACTCTAAAGAAGACATAGAAATGGCCAACAGGTATATGAAAAGATGTTCAATATCACTAATCATCATGGAAATGCAATTCAAAACCAATGAAACAAACAAACAAACAAATAAGTAAGTAATAAATAAATAAAACCTACAACAAGATATCATCTCACACTTGTTAGGATGACAATTATAAAAAAAAATAATAAAAAGCTAACACATGTTGTCAAGGATATGGAGAGATTGGAACCTTTGTACACAGTTGGTGGGAATGTGAAATGGTACAGCCTCTGTGGAAAAGAGTTTTAAAAAATTAACAATAGTACTACCATATGATCCAACAATCCCACTTCTGGGTGTTCACCCAAAAGAATTGAAATTACAATCTTAAAGAGATATCTGCTCTCTCACGTTCACTGCAGCATTATTCACAGTAGAGGTGGAAACAACCTAAGTGTCCATCTGCAGATGAATGGGTAATGTGTTCTGTACATATCATGGACTATTATTCAGCCTCAAAAAAAGAAGAACATTCTGTTTTATGGGACAATGTGGAGGACATTATGCTAAGTGAAATAAGCTGGTATTAGAATGATCCCATTATAGGAATTATCTAATGTAGTCAAATCACTGAAGCAGAAAGTAGAATGATAGTTTCAGGGGATAGAAGGGGGAAACGGGGAGTTACTATTCAAAGAGTGTGAAATTTCAGTTGTGCAAGGTGTATAAATTCTAGAGACCTGCTATACAACACTGTGCTTATAGTTAACAATACTGTACTGTATCTTAAAAAAATTGTCAAGAGGATATACTGTATATTATTTGTCCTTACCACAGTAAAAAATAAATAGTCCAGAAAGTTTGTGGAATGCCCCCTTCTTCCTTGTCCTGTTCCTACCCTGACAGAGAAATGTGAGTATTCTTTTTAGAGCAAAACAGAAAGTTGTTCCCCTGGAACAAAGTTTCTCATCCTTATCCCTATGGCATTTTAGACCAGATAATTCTTTGTGGTGAGGGATTGTCCTGTGCATTAGAGAATATTTAGCAGCATCCCAGCCTCTACTTATTCGATCACAGTAGCAACCCCCGCCCCATAATTATGACAACCAAAAACGTGTCCAGAAATTGTGAAATGTCCTCTGGGGGCCAAAATCACTCCTGGTTGAGAACCACTGCCTTACAAAGAATTCCAACAAGCCTAGAGCTTTGGCATCCAACGTGTCAATGGTGAAGGTCAAATGCAGTATTTTGTGTTGTCGTGACCTGGTAAATTCACTTTTTCAGGAGAGCAACATGCCCCATTGAGAGGGCGAATGTCCCCATTCTGGCTTAGACGACTGAATTGGTGAGGACATCCAAAGCACATCTTGCTTTCTGTCTTTAGTTTTCTGTTTCCAACAAAAAGAAAGGAGAAGAGTACTCTTATTAGTTTCCTACGGCTGCCATAACAAATTACCAAACTGAGTGGCTTAAAACAACAGAAATTTATTCTCTCACAGCTTGGGAGGCCAGAAGTTCAAAATCAAGGTGTTGGCAGGGCCATGCTCCCTCCAGAGACTCTAGGGGTGAAGACTTCCTTATCATTTCCCATTTATGGTGGATCCAGGCCTTCCTTGGCTTGTGCCTGCATCACTCCAATCTGTGCCTTCATCTTCCCATGGCCTTCCCCTCGGCGTGTCTTTCCTTTGTATGTCTTCATTAAGGACACTTGTTATTGGTTTAAGACCCACCCGGATAATCTAGGGTATTCTCATCCTGAGATCCTTAACTTAATCACATCTGTAAACCCTTTTTCTAAATAAGGTCACATTACAGGTTACGGGATGTGGATATTCTTTGTATGTAATGGGCACCCATTCACCCATTATATACTCTAAAACAAAGTCCATTTGTTTAAATGTAGAAACTGATATTTTTCTATTTTCTATTTTGGAAGCATTTGAAACAAACAAAAATTTACAGAAAAGTTATACGAATAATTCAAAACCCCTTTTTTTGAGATATAGTTGCTGACACGATGCCCCACAACCCCCAAATACTTCAGTGCGCATTTCCTACAAACAAAGACATTCTTTTATTTAACCACAGTGCAACTATCAAAACCAGGAAACCAACACTGATGCAGAACAAGCTCACTCCTCCATGTCAACAATCCCATTCGAGTTCCTCCAATTGTCCTCATACTGTTTTTATAGCAAAGGGTCTACTTCTGAACCACGCATGGCGTTAAGTTGTCATGTCCCTTCGTTTTTCTCTACTCTGAAACAGATCCTCGGTCTTTCCTTGGGTTTTAATCCTCTAACACTTTTGAAGATTGAGGGCCAGTTACTTACTTGGTAGAACGTCCTTCAGTTTGGGCTTGTCTGATATTTCCTCATGATTAGATTCAGGATATGTGTCTCTCTCAGGACTACTCCAAAAGTAATTCTGTGCTCTCCTTGCATCAGGTAACATATGTTTTTGATTTGTAGAATTACTGGCAATGAAGACTTTAATCACTCGATTAAGGCGTATCTGCCAGGCAATTCTTCCCTCCTCCCCCTTGTAATTAATAAGTATTTTGTAGAGAGAACCTTGACATTGTAAATATCCTATTCCTCACTTTTAATTTATTAGTGGATTTATTTGTATCTGAAAAAACTCATGAATTCTTATTTTATTCAATAGGTTATAGTCTGTTATGATCATTATTTTCATGTTCAAATTGTGCCACACTCGCTGGAAAGAGCCCATTTAGTCTGGATCTGTGTTTTTTTGTTTTTTGTTTTGTTTTGTTTTGTTTTTTGACATGCTCTTATCATTCTTTGATCACTTCCTTGCTTTCTGGCACAACGAGACATTCTAAGTTTACTTTGTACTTTCTTTGTCCCTAGAAGGAGCTCTGGGTTCCTTTTAGTGGAAAATGAACAGTGTTTTGATAACACTGTGTTTGCTCTTGTGCATTTTCCAGACTGTTGTGACAGTTTCCCTCTGCTGCTTCTCCTTCATTCCTTCCACATGCTGTTTTTACCACCAGCACGCCTCCCGCTCTCTGTCTTATCTCTACCCCCACACATCCCATTCTGTTTCGATGTTGATATTTGGAGGCACTAGCTCAGTGGAACAAGCAGCCACACAATAAGCAGCCCCATGCCCTGAGCGAGACTGGCCTGTTAGCAGCAGGCATGCTGGGCAACCAACAGGCCACAGCTGGAGAAACCTGGGTGTGCAAACTCAATGACCTCAAACCCTTAACTATGTGCAAGTCTTGCCAAACACCAGCAAGGATCTGAACAATGGCTGACTTAACATTTTACATGGCAAGAATGACTGACTTCTTGTTTAGCCCTACTTCAGCTTTTCCCAGGATTGATTTTCCAAACTCTGAATTTTGAGGGTTGTTGCCAGATCTTCCCTACCTAGCATTCTTTTTTCCCTAAGAAGGAAAATTTGAAAGGCCTAAGTAATCCAGCCATCTTAGCTTCCGCTCAGCTGGAGGACTTTCACTCAGACTGTGCCCTGGGGTGGGCCAGTTGGCTCCATCAAGCTTTGTGAACACAGTCTAGGGGCTAACATGAACTAGCATCCCATTCCCTTCACCCTGATCATCTAGTCTATAGCCCAGCTCCTGTATCCTTGGTCTGCCATGACAATCTGAGATGTAGCCCCTGCCATTCATATATTTTATCCCCATACTTGGGCTTTTAGTCCTCTGTCAACCTTCCCTTAGGTCTTTTTCACTATGGATTTGTTTTTTCTTTTCTTTTCTTTCTTTCTTTCTTTTTTTAAATTCCAGTTTATTTTTTTCATACTATATATATATATATATATATAATTTTTTTAACATTTTATTTTTTTATTTTTCCCCCTCTCTCCTACAAGTGGACTTGTAACCACTAGTCCACTGTACATATTCATGAGTCTCTGTTTGTCCTGTTCATTTGTTGCTTTTAGGTTTATATCCCACATATAAGTGATATCATGTGATTTTCAACATTTTTTGTCTGGCTTATTTCACTTAGCATGATTATCTTGAGGTCCATCCATGTTGTCTCAAATGGCAGAATTTCACCTCTTCTTACGGCTGAGTAATATTCCATTGTATATATGTAGCACAGCTTCTTTAGCCAATCATCATTATAGGACACTTCGGCTGCTTCCATGTCCTGGCCACTGTGAATAATGCTGCTATGAACATTGATGTGCAAATATCTTTTCAGATATGGGTTTTCAAGTCTTTGGGGTAAACACTCAGTAGAGGGATCGCTGGATCATATGGTAGATCAATTCTTAGTTTTTTGAGGAACTTCCATACTGTTTTCTATAGTGGCTGTACCAATTTGCAGTCCCACCAGCAATGTATGAGGGTTCCTTTTTCTCCACATCCTCTCCATCATTTATTATTACTTGCCCTGTTGATTATAGCTATTCTAACAGGCATGAGATGGTATTTCATTGTGGTTTTGATTTACATTTCCCTAATAGCTAGTGATGTTGAGCATCTTTTCAAGTATTTGTTGGCTATTTGTATGTCTTCTAGGGAGAAGTGTCTGTTCAGGTCCTCTGCCTATTTTTTGATTGGATCATTTGGGGTTTTTTGTTGTTGTTGTTATTGAGTTGTATGAGTTCTTTGTATATTTTGGATATTAGGCCCTTATCGGAGGTGTTGCTTGCAAACACATTTTCCCATTCGGATGTTCTCTCTTTACCTTGTTGGCCATTTCTTTTGCTGAGCAGAAGCTTTTTAGTTTGATGTAGTTCCATTCATTTATTTTTGCTTTTACTTCCCTTGCTTTTAAGGTCAAATTCATAAAATCCTCTTTAAGTCCAAGATCTTTAAGTTTAATTCCTATGTTTTCTTCTATGCATTTTATTGTTTCAGGTTTTATAGGTCCTTAATCCATTTTGAGTTAATTTTGGTGTGTGGTGATAGACAACAGTCTGGTTTCATTCTTTTGCAGGTGGCTTTCCAGTTTTCCCAGCACTATTTATTGAAGAGACTTTTCTTTCTCTGATGTATGTTTTTGGCTTTTTCTGTAGAAAATTATTTGCCCATATAAATATGGGTTTACTTCTGGACTCTCGATTCTGTTCCACTGGTCTGTGTGTCTGTTTTGCTGCCAATACCTTGCCGTTTTGATTACTGTTGCTTTGTAGTATAATTTGAAGTTGGGCAGAGTGATGCCTCCAGCCTCATTTTTTTTTTCTCTGGATGGCTTTGGCAATTCGGGGTCTTTTGTGCTTCCATACAAATCCGATGCTTTTTGTTCTATTTCTTTAAAAAAAAAAAAAACCCGATGGGATTTTGATGGGGATTGCATTAAATCTATATAACGCTTTAGGTAATATGGCCATTTTAACTATGTTGATTTTTCCAATCCAAGAACATGAAATATCTTTCCATTTCTTTGTATCTTCTTTGATTTCTTTTTATAAGGTCTTATTGTTTTCATTACATAGGTCTTCACATGTTTCATTAGATTTATTCCTAGGTATTTTATTCTTTTCGTCACAATTGCAAAAGGAATTATTTTTTCCACTTCTTTTTCTGGCACTTTGTTATTAGAGCATGCTATGGATTTTTGAACATTGATTTTGTATCCAGAAACTGTACTATATTTGCTTATTGTTTCTAGTAGTGTTCTTGTGGAATCTTTAGGGTTTTCTATATAGAGAATCATGTCATCCGCAAACAGTGACAGTTCGACTTCTTCGTTTCCTATTTGGATGCCTTTTATATCTTCTTCTTGCCTGATTGCACTCGTTAGGTCCTCCAATGTTATATTGAATAAGAGTGGTGATAGTGGACAGCTTTGCCTTGTTCCCGATCTTAGAGGGAAGGTATTTAGTTTTTCACCATTAAGTATAACATTGGCTGAGGGCTTGACATATATGGCCTTTATCATATTAAGGAATTTTCCTTCTATACTGATTTTCTTAAGTGTTTTGATCATAAATGGATGCTGTATCTTATCGAAGGCTCTTTCTGCATCTATTGATATGATCATATGATTCTTATTTTTTAATTTGTTTATGTGGTGTATCACATTAATCGATTTGTGTATGTTGAACCATCTCTGTGCCCCTGGGATGAAGCCCACTTGATTGTGGTGTATAATCTTTTTAATATGTTGCTATATTTGGTTCCCTAGTATCTTATTTGGGATTTTTGCATCTGTGTTCGTGAGAGATATTGGTCCACAGTTTTCTTTTTTTGTGTGATCATGACCAGGTTTTGGTATCGGGGTGATATTGGCCTCAAAAAATAAGTTGGGAAGTATTGCCTCCTCTTCGATTTTTTTGGAAGAGTTTGAGAATAGGTGTGAAATCTTTGAATGTTTGGTAGAATTCACTGGTGAAGCCATCTGGTCCTGTACTTTTACTCTTTGGTAGATTTTTGATGATTGTTTCAATTTCCATACTGCTGATCAGTCTATTTAGATTTTCCAGTTCTTCTTGAGTCAGTCTAGGGAAGTTGTATTTTTCTAAGTACTGGTCCATTTCTTCTAGGTTATTAAATTTGGTGTTATATACTTTTTCATAGTATTCTTATATGATCCTTTGTATATCTGCAGTGTCAGTTGTAATTTCCCCTCTTTCATCCTGATTTTATTTATTTGTGTCCTTTCTCTTTTTTCCTTAGTGAGTCTATTCAGTATTTGTCAATTTTATTAAACTTCTCAAAGAACCAACTCTTTGTTGCATTTATTTTTTCTATCATTTTTGTTTGTTTTCAATTTCATTTATTTCTGCTCTAATTTTGATGATTTCTTTCCTTCTGCTGACTTTAGGCTTCATTCATTCTTCCTTTTCTAGTTTTTTTTAAGAAGAAGTGTTCGGTTGTTTCTTTGGGCTTGTTTTTTTTTGGAGGTAGGCCTGTAATGATATGAACTTTCCTCTTCTGACTGCTTTTGCCGTGTCCCAAAAGTTTTGATATGTTGTACTATCATTATCGTTTGTTTCTACCTATCTCTTGATCTCCCTTTTTATTTCTTCTCTGACCCAGTTATTCTTCAGTAGCACGTTGTTTAGTCTCTATGTATTTGTGGTTCTTACTGATTTCTTTTTGCAGTTATCTCTAGTCTCAAAGTATTATGATCAGAGAATATGGTTGGTATGATTTCAACCCTCTTATATTTGTTGAGGCTATCTCTGTGTCCCAGTATGTGGTCAATCCCTGAGAATGTTTTGTGTGCACTAGAGAAGAATGTATAAACAGCTGTTTTGGGATGGAAGGCTCTATAAATGTCAATTATGTCCAGTTGGTCTAATGTGTCATTTAAGGATGTTATTTCCTTATTGATTTTCTGTTTGGATGATC
>NW_011889361.1:507975-517681 GCF_000151845.1 Pteropus vampyrus | reverse complement strand
ATTATGATCAGAGAATATGGTTGGTATGATTTCAACCCTCTTATATTTGTTGAGGCTATCTCTGTGTCCCAGTATGTGGTCAATCCCTGAGAATGTTTTGTGTGCACTAGAGAAGAATGTATAAACAGCTGTTTTGGGATGGAAGGCTCTATAAATGTCAATTATGTCCAGTTGGTCTAATGTGTCATTTAAGGATGTTATTTCCTTATTGATTTTCTGTTTGGATGATCTGTCCATATCCGACAGTGGGGTATTTAGGTCCCTTACTATGATAGTGTTTTGGTCCGTTTCTCTCATTAGTTCTGTTAGTAATTGCTTTATATATTTTGGGGCTCCATGATTGGGAGCATAGATATTCATAAGTGTTATGTCTTCTCGGTGCATGATTCCCTTTATCGTTATGAAGTGTCCCTCAGTATCTTTCTTTACCTTTTTGATTTTGAAGTCTATTTTGTCTAATATTAGTACCGCTACTCTCGCTTTTCTCTGTATGACATTTGCTTGAAATATTATTTTCCACTCTTTTACTTTGAGTCTTTATTTGTCTTTGGAGCTGAGATATGTCTCCTGGAGGCAGTATATGATTAGGTTTTGTTTTTTGATCCAGTCTGCAACTCTGTAACTTTTTGTTGGTGAGTTCAGTCCATTACATTTAGGGTGATTATTGAAATATGAGGTCTTCTTATAGCCATTTTATCTTTTGCTTTCTGATAGCTCGGTGTTACCATTGCTTCCTTGTCCTTGTGTTTCTGTTTTCTTTATTTTGGTTGGCTTTTGTGGGTTTTGCCTCTGTTTCTTCTTGTTTTATAACTTCGGTTCTGAATCTTTGGCCTGTGGTTACCATTATGAATATAAAAAGGATAGTCGTATATTTACAATCGTCCCTTTTCTTCTGCTTGTGCCTTGTCTCCATTCCCCTTTGCGAATTTGGATCTTTTAATCCTCCTCTTTTCAGTCATTGTTGTCTCACTTTGTCCCTATGTATGCTGAACTTTCATTACTATCTTGCTATAGCAAATCTCTTCTTATTTTAAGCTTATAATACCCTGTTTCTAGTAAGGGTTGCACTCTTCTGCTTTTATCAGCCTGATAGTCACCTTACTCCTAATTATGTTGTTGTTGTTGTTGTTGTTTTTGTCATTTTGTTTTAGGTAAGCTGACACCTTTCAGTATTTTCTGTAGTGCAAGCCTTATAGTGGAGAATTCCCTCAATTTTTGTATGTCTGGAAAGGTCTTAATTTCTCTTTCATATCTAAAGGAGATCCTTAGCCGGAGACACTATTCTTGGCTGGTAGTTCCTTTCATTTAATAGTTTGAATATTTGATTCCACTTCTTTCTGGCTTGTAAGGTTTGTGCTGAGAAGTCCAATGATAATGTAACGGGTTTTCCTTTATAGGTTACCATCTTCTTTTCCTTGGCTGTCCTGAGAATTCTGTCTTTGTCATTGATTTTTGATAATTTTAATGTGATGTGTCTTGGTGAAGGCCTTTTTGGGTTCAGATAATCCATAGCATTCCTATGCTCTATTGACATCTTGAATTCCAAGCTTCAGCTCATTCCTTAGATTTGGGAAATTCTCGTCAACTATTTGTCTGAAAATGCTTTCTAGTCCCTGCTCCTTTTCCTCCCCTTCGAGAATTCCCATTATTCTTATGTTTCCTCTCCTGATGGTATCTGCTAGTTCTTGCATTTCTCTTTCATTATTTTTATTCTTCAGTTTCTCTCTTCTTCCTTCTAATTTATTTATAGGTTTCTGTCTTTGATATCACTGATCCTTTCCTCTATTTGGTTGACTCTATTTCCCAAGCTTGCTATTTCATTTTTCAGCTCTTTAAATATATATATTTTTTTATCTCCAGAAGGTCTATTCAGTTCTTTTTGAGGGTTTCAATCTCTTTGATAAAGAACTCATTCTGCTTATCTAGTTGTTTTTTCAGTTCCTGAAATTGTTGATATGATTCATTTCGGAACTCACTGAGTTTTCTCAGAAGAACCATCCTGAATTCTCTGTCATTTAAGTCTCAAATTTCTATGTCTGTAAGCTTATTTTCTGGAGATTTTTCTTTTTCTTTCTGAGATGCCTTGTCGCCTTGGTTATTCATGATATTTAATGTACTATTTCTCTGCCTGGGCATTAATTAAAATGTATCCTGCCTTTTTTCCAGAAAGATTTATTATATGAAGTCACTTTTCTTTTGGTTTCCAGTAGGTGGCGTTTAAGCCTCTTGGATCCTTGCTTTATAGAAAGCCTTAAAAATGCCTTTTTATTTTCTTAAAGATATTTAATCACACCTGCTACTGTCAATTTCAGTCCCTGTCAGTGTTAGCAGTTTCGGTAGCATTTGCTCAGTTTCCCCTGTGGCTCCGTGGTGTTCGGTCCTGGAAGGTATGGGGGGAGGGGCTCCTGGGTTGGGGGATGGGGGCTGCGATTCAGCCTCAGTTTTGCAACTGCGGCTGGTAAAATTCAACTGTTGTTTTTCTGCCGTTGTGCTTCTCTGCTTTCTCCCCTAATGACTGGGCCCTGTCACTGGCCATGGGGAGCTCACAACTCTCCCAGGCAGAGCTGTTCAGGGAACTCCTTGCAGGAACTTGCCACACCTTCTCTCCTTCCCCTTCCCCTACAGGTAGCTCCAGCAGCTACAAGAAGCAGCCTCTTTATTTCTCCCAGTCCACTGTCCGACATCCGGGGCTCTGACCTGTGGTAGATCTTATGCACCGATCTCAGGCTCGGACATGCTGGTGTGCAGTTTGGGTGCTTTTTTGTTGAATTATAGATGTTCAGCTTATAGTTGTTTCAAGGAGAGAGATCTAGGCATGTCTCTCAAGCTGCCATGTTTAATCCAATCTCTTCACTATGGATTTCTTTTCTTTTCTTTTTTTTTTTAAGGCGAGGCAACCCTTGGTTAACCTCACAGATTTCAAGGATCTTGTCAGCTTATAATCCCTTACTATTATTATTTTTTTTTCACACCTACAGCACCTGGTCTTCCTAGGTGGTCTCTCATCCAAGTATTAACCAGGGCTTAGCTTCCGAGATCAGATGGGATCAGGCTTGTTCAGAGTGGCATCGCCATAGACCACTATGGATTTCTTAAGCATGATTTCTCATACTCCCTCCACTCCTGGATTTAGTGAAGTCTTGACCTTCCTCTTGACTTACACATACCTAACATTTCTGTTCTTTACTCCAGCCTCTCCTGTGTGAACTTGAACCCTATGAAGCTTCCCAGTAGGGAGACCTCTGGGCAACTAATCCACAGGTAGCAAAAAGCCCTTAACATACCTGGTGAGAAGGGCTTAGTTTCTTTCTCTCATTTAACTAGAAGAGAGAGGTGAGAGAGGATGTCATGCCCAGCAATCGTGTTGGGCCATATGAAATTTTAAAAGTGAAGGAAGAGGTTAAGAAAGAGGAAGAGGAAGCTGAACTACAGAGAAAGGGGGGGCCATCAGCATGAATGAAAAGTGGAGAATAGCTACCTTGTTCTCCAACATCTTTCTTGAAACAAATCTTAGTTCATTTGAAGTCCTTTGCTTCCTTTCCAGGAATTCTGTCAGATCTCTATATTCTTACAACATTCTGTTGTTTTTGTGCTATTGTGAGGGGATTTCTGTTTATTGCCACCAAAAGAGCTTTTCTTGAACATTCTTGATGATTACATTGCCTTCAAGATCTATCAAGTGGAAACTGTTCTCCCATGCTCAGGGAGTAGTCCCCACAGTGCTGCTTCCCAGATATTTCTGTAACATCTTTGTTAAACAAACCATCCTTCTATTAAGGTCCATGTCCAACACTAATCTTTTCCTTGTTATTCATTGATATCTGGACACTTTTCCACGTTCCCTAATAAACATAGAAGGTTCCCTTCTCCTTTTTTCTCTTGCCATCACCCTGGGCAACCTCAGTTGGTTGAGTCAACACATGGATGATTCATGTACCAGGTAAGCCCTAGAGTTCTTTGATCCATCTATCCCCAAAATAATGAAAATAATATATAAAAAGGGATTTATATTTTATAACTTAGGACATTTTCCTGGTCATAATCTCATTCTGATTTGATTTTTGAATTCCACTACCAAAGCCAAACCATAAACTCATCCCCTAATAACTACCTCATTTCCAAAACCTGGAGTCTTTTTTTTTTTTCAGGCGAGGCAACCCTTGGTTGACCTCACAGATTGCAAGGACATTGTCAGCTTATAATCCATTATTATTATTATTATTATTGTTATTTATTATTTTTTTATTATTTTACACATACAGCACCTGGTCTTCCTAGGTGGTCTCCCATCCAAGTACTAACCAGGCCTGACCCTGCTTAGCTTCCGAGATCAGATGGGATCGGGCTTGTTCAGGGTGGCATGGCCGTAGACTAAAACCTGGTGTCTTAATTGTCCTTCCATGAAGACAATTTATTTTGTTTCTATTTTTCTCTTTGTTTCTCCCATAACTCTTTTCTTAGGATTCATTAACACCCTAACTATGCATGGTGTCAGGGAGATACTAGACTTATGGGGGGATTACTTCATTAGTTATATAAATGTCGAACACTATGCTGCACACCTGAAACTAACATAATATTGAATGCCAACTATAATTGAAATGTTTTTAAAATTAAAATTAAAAAAAGACCCTTTGTCTTTAACTTTATCTAATCTCATAGGATCCCAGCTCCCTACAGGTCCTGCCCCAGTTCAGTCAGGATCTCATGCTTGGCCTTTGAAATGTTTCTCTCATACCATGGTGTCGACTGCACTCACCTTATAGATCTTCAAGGCTGGCTTATTACAAACACCTGCTTTTGCTGCTCAGCTTCTGATCATTCAGACATATCATTCTCTCTCCCCATCTCATCCTTCTCTCTCTCCCTCTTCCTCTTCCTCTCCTTCTTCTCTCTCAGCTGGGCCCTCATTGCCATTTAAAAATATTTTATTAATTCTTTAACTCCTGATCTTCATTTTCTTCTCCCAAGTCTAAGTTCTCCTTCTACCCATACTCCTACTCTCCCCACTCTATCTTCTCTAGGATATTACATCTGTTTTTCCTCTCTTTGTCTATTGTCTTCATTGACCTAAGTGAATGGTCAAATGGTCAAATTTTTGTAGGAACCAACCTATCTTCAGATTGCTTCTCCTTGAAGCTACCATTCAGTATCTTTCCTCCCTCTTCTTTAGAGTTTATACTTAACACTCTGTCTCTGGGAGCTCTTCACACATTTTTCTTCAACCCTCCAAACTCTGTTCAGACAGAACCAGCTTTTTCAGAGGAAAACAATGACTGCCTGATTCCTCATTCCAATTTACCAAAAAGTCGTAAGACCTCTCCTCATTTGGCTTTCAGGATACTCTTTTCTTCAGATTCCCCTTGAAACTCTCTGATCTATGTTTTTCTTTATCACCATTTCATGGGCCTCTCCCAAAGTTCTCATCTTGTCCTGGAGGGCCTTCTTGCTTTGCTTCTGTCCCAGGGCTGTCTCATTCTCTCTCAGCTTTACCCGCATGCTCCCACTCACTTTGACTCCACTCCATCTCTTCTGAGCTCCTGACCTACATTTCCACAGCTAACGGGATATCTCACTTCAAACTTGGCATGTCTCAAACTGAACTCAGTGTCTTTCCCCTAGTAATCCCCCATCTTATGTAAATAACACCACAACCAGCCACACACATGGAAACACTGGAGGGTAAATTCCCACAGTTAATCAGTAGCTCATAGTGCCAGGTAGCCATAGAGTTTTTTGCCCATTCTGTAATTTAGGGCCTAGCTCCCCCTCCTCAACCAACTGCCATGATACTCTGCTGGTTCGCCAGTCTCCAAATGCCTCTTTTTCAAGCTTAAAACACGGGTTTAGTGACAGAATTTCTGCCTCATAGATAGCACTGACCCCTCACTGTGTGCAGGGAAAGGCTCAGGCTCCCCGGAAGGGCGTTCAGACCCTCCATGGGCTGAGACATCCCCACACTCTCCGTGCCCCTCACTCCTGCTGCACCAGTCTCCGTGCTGATCCCTGAACCTACTATTCTTTATCCTATGCCTGCACTTGCTATTCCTTCAGTTAGGAAGATATTGATCTTCATTTTCTGCCAATCCAAATCCACCCATAAGTCAAAGCTCGGTTGTGGGCCATTTCTTTGGCAAAGTCTTTTTGATCTTCCTTGGACGGAACTAGCAGTTTCTCTTCTTGTCTCCCTTAGTGCATTACTTTTAACACTTAATTGACTCTGCCTTGAATTACATTTGGTTATTTTTATTTCTATGAGTTTTTTTTAATAACTATTTATTGAGTAACATGTACTCTATGTTCTTATCATCTCATTTAATAAGTGGTATTGGTACCTCCCTTTGCCAAGGAGGTAATTGGGACTCAAAGAGGTTACAATTCTTCTTAAGGTTGCACAGCTGGTAAATGGAAGAACCAGAACATGAACCTGGGTCTGTTTTACTCCAAAGCTCAGTCTCTTCCTTAGACCAGTTGTTTCCAATCTTCACTGTACATTGAAATCACTTGGGAAATTTAAGAAACTATTGATAAACCCAAACATCCTGATTGACTTGGTATGGGGTTGAACATGGGAATCTTTTTTTTTTTTAAGTCGTCCAGGTGATTCTAATATGCAAAGTTTGGGAACCACTATCCTAGGCTACTGAGTGCTGGAACATAGTGTATTCAATACGTGTTCGCACTAAATCTTTTCTCCATATGCTTTCCTGGTCCACTGGATGCCTTATTCCTAAATTCCAAAGTTAGTAAAAATCCAAAAGCAAAAACAAGCAGAGAAAGGAATTGTCTTGCTAATACGAGTCCCAAATTTATTTCCAACGGAATTTCCCAAATAAATATAAAGAAATTAGAAAGCACAGGTCAAAGTTAAGTTTTAACTAATGGATCCTCTACTGCCTTTCTTTGGTGAGAATAACCTGCTTCCTTGGCATCCTCCACCCCCTCCTCATTTTTATCATTCTGGAAGCTGCAGGCTGACATGACTTGTCTCTACAGATTGGTCTTGAGGCAGAGCCTACCTTCTTTGGAAGAGAAGTTGAGGTTCTCAGGGAAAGCATGTATGGAAGGTGCAGACCATGGCAACAATCAGGTCACACTCTGAGCCTTCGATGCTGTTCCCATGGCGGGCTATCACAGCCATGCACTGCCCCGGAAATTACTGGGAAAAAAAATCCCATGGGTTCAGTCACTCCTCATGCTGCATTTACACTCTCCTTTTTATATTTAGAGGTTATTTTATTGCAGCCAAATTTATGGAAGAAAGTTTGAAAACTAGTCTATCTCTTTAAAATGTTTTGTCCCATCAAGACTTTTATAACTTTTAGTGTTAAATTACATCGATGAGGAAACGTCACCTGATAAAACTGTGCTATAAATTTACATAAACTTCCTGTCTAATGGGTAGGATATACATCCTTATAAAATTCTATTAAAGCTTCTGTTTTGATGAATCTAAGGAGGAAGCAATGCAGAAGACCTTTCAGCACCTCTGAAGACTAGGAAACAACTCTGCCCAGATGTTATTAGATTCAGATGGTGGTCATTGCTAGCAATAATTTAGAATGTGAGAGGCATGTTCAAAGTTCTGGATTAATTAAATAATTTGTTCAGTAAATGTTATTTGGAGTCCTCCCAACATACTCACACATATACAGTGTAATACTGGGCCACGCACTATTCAGCACCCAGTAACTCCCACAGTAGTGTTCTATTATAAAGATGCCTAAACCTAAGTTAAATGGTGTCAATTAAACGATATTCCAAGGCAGAAATTAGAGATGCTGTGGACCTCACATGATTGAGGGCTGAGTGAATGGTCTAGGTGGGTGGTTTATTGAAGGCAGGCAAGAGACCCAAGTGGAGATCCTGCCTTTAACAAACTTTTGAACCTCAGTTTTTTCAATTGCAAGACAAGAGAGTCATATCAGAAATTTATTTCCAAAGTCATTCTAGCTCTAACCTGTGGTGAGTCTAAGGGTCTATAAGAGTTCATAGGATGGGATGGCCATGGAGGCATTCTTGCAGTGAGGTGTGTATTCCATTTGGGAAGAAGGGAAATGTTGGGAAGGGAAATGCAGTGAGGTGTGTATTCCATTTGGGAAGAAGGGAAATGTTGGGAAGGGAAATGTTGGGAAGGGAAATGCAGTGAGGTGTGTATTCCATTTGGGAAGAAGGGAAATGTCCAGTGAGGAATCACACAACACACCAGTTATATTATATTATAGTTCTCTAGAACCCAGCTACTAATTCTGTATTTTAAAATACAGAATTTTATTTTAAAATACAGAATTTTAAAATACAGAATTAGTAGCTGGGTTCTAGAGAACTTAAAGGAAACCGTGAGGTATTACAGAAATAGGAAATGTAGGAAGCTGCTACTACCCCTGGGGGTGGAAGAGCAAAGGAAATAGTTTGGGATTATTAGAAATTAGAAACTCAGAGACAAGATCCTGGAGCTAAACCAGGGGTCCTGCCCAGCTGGTGCAGGTGTCTCTTAGAGCCACATGAAGCTGGTTCTGGAGTGTGGGGAAAACCTGAAAACTGAGCAATCTGTTGTTGCAGGAAGAATCGTTGCTGGAATAACACCCACAGGAATATCCAATAAAAAGACAGTGTCCCTTCCTCCTCTGGCCTTGTAGTCTCCCTCTAGCACCTCTTTCTGGAAGAGTTTATCAAAGAGCAGCTGGCAAAGCAGAAATGGGGTTTGCAGCCTCAGCCCTGCAGCCCAACCTGAGCATAGAAGGTAGATTTGGAGCTGAGAGCCAACAGTCTAATAATCAGCCCTTGGAGGAATGGGAATGGGGCAGCTACATGGTAATAATATCTACCGTGTCCAAGGGTCTACTTTGTATCATTGCATTTGTTTACTTGTTAATCTTCAGAACAACCTTATGAAATCAGTACTGTTATTCACCTATGACAAAGGAAGAGCTGTGGCTCAGAGAAGTTAAATAACCTCCCCATGCTTACCCAGCAAGTCATGCACAGAACAGGGATCTGAAAACAGAATTGTCTGTTTGTAAAGCTTTTCCCTTCATAGGATGCAGTGTTTACTGAAAGGGTGCTTGGTACAGTTAAGCAGCCATGAGTCGTTTGACTAGCAGGGTGGGAAATAGATTTGGAAAGGTCAATTTTGGATAATTTGTGGAGAGACAAAGGATGTGGGCCTTTTAGGCAATGAGAACCAGTGAAGATTTTGGAAAACAGCAGTAAACATGATGGAAACATGCTCTAAGAAATTTATTTGGAAAGAGTGAGTAAGGTGGGTTGAAGAGAGAGGAGTCTGGTGCCAGAGAACCTTCTTGTGAATTAATTATAATAATTTAGAGATGAGGTGATAAGGGCTTTGGTATGGGTGGTGACAACAAGAAAGAAGAGAAAGAAATGTTCGGAAGAATAAACAGGAATGGTTGGGTAAAGATGTATGAAAAGTAGGACTCAAACAGCAACCAAGGCTCAACTACAAAAGAAGAGCACACACTATCCACTCTAGGGGCACACCTAGAGCACCCAGCTCAGGTGACCAGGGAGATTGTGCCACTGGACTCCACAGCACACCTACTACATGAGGCCACTCTACCAAAACCAGGAGATGTAGCAACTTTACCTAAAACATAGAAACACAAGGCGGCAGCCAAAATGGGGAGACAAAGAAACATGTCCCAAATGAAAGAACAAGACGTAACTCCAGAAAAGGAACAAAACA
>NW_011889361.1:443395-506882 GCF_000151845.1 Pteropus vampyrus | reverse complement strand
TACATATCTAGCAACAATTACTTTGAAGTAAATGGATTAAATGTTTCAATCAAAAGACAGGAGGGTAGAACGGATAAAAAAAACATGACCCTTACATATGCTGTCTACAAGGGCTTCAGATGAAAAGACACACCGAAGGTAAACAGATGGAAAAAGATATTTCATTAAAATGGAAACGAATAAACAAACAAACAAACAAACAAAAAGGCTGGAGGAGCAATACTTATAACAGACAAAATAGACTTTAAAACAAAGGCTATAACAAGAGATGAAGAGAGACGCAGTAATCCCACTTCTGCATATTTATTCAAAGAAACTCAAAACACTACTTTGAAGGGACATGTGCATCTATATGTTCATTGCAGCATTATTTACAATAACTAAGATATGGTGGCAATGTGGGTGTCCATCCATGTATGAATGAATAAAGAAGAGGTGGAATAGTACTCAGCCATAAAAAAGAATGAAATCTTGCCATCTGCAACAACATGGATGGATCTAGAGGGTTATGAAAAGTGAAATAAGTAAGACAAAGACAAAGGCCATATGATTTCACTTACATGTGGAATCTAGAGAAAAAAATAAACAAAAAAAAACAGAAACAAACTCATAGATACAGAGAACATTTTGATGGTTGCCGGGTGGGAGGGTAGTTGGGGGATGGGTAAAAAAAGGGGAGATATTAAGAAGTACAAATTGGTAGTTACAAAATTGTCATGGAGATGTAAATTATTGTATAGGAATATAGTCAATATTATTGTAACAAATTTGAATAGTGTCAAAGGGGTACTAGATTTATCAGAGTTATCACTTTGTACACCTAAAACTGATATAGTATTGTATGTCAACTGTAATTGAAAAATAAAAAATTACTTAAAAAAAAGATATAGTGGAGCTCTGCTCGCACTGTTCAACAGTTTTTCCACTGGTGTTGAAACAAATTTCTTATTCTTCTCTTAGGCCTTAAAGAATGGTTGGTTTGTCTTTTGAAAGGTTGGTATTGTGTACCCAAAGATAATCTGTAATATAAAATTCACACCTAGAGGGCTGAGAAGCTCAAATTGAGAGAGGCCGTGGCCCAGAGGCAAGGAGGCCAAGTGAAGGAAGAGCTATCAGAGCAGGAGGCTGGGCCTGCTCTGGCCTACCACATTTTACCTGAAAGCAAAGGGCACAGGTTAGATTTTTAAGCTAGTGTGTCTTTTGGTGCTGTAACTACTAGGTGTAGAAATGAAGACACAATTAGTTTGGAGCAGAATTTCATTATGAGGGGAATAATTTTGTGCCTAGTCTTAGTTATACTAATATAAGAGCACTAGATCTCTTTGCCCTAGGGAGAACATCTTTTCTAAATTCCTGTGGCTGATTAGTTTGCAAAACGAGTGAGCTTCTGATAGGGAATGAGTGTTAGACCTCAGGCTCTTCTTCCTGAGAGCCGAAATTAGAAAAACCTGTTTTTAAAAGTGTGGTCCTAACAAATATCTGCTAGCATCAGAGGGTGGCAAGAGCCCCGAAGGGGATTCCTTATAAGAGAATCTCCTGGTGATACATGCTGCACAGAAAAAGAAGCTCCAGCTAAAGTTTCAGGTGAGGCTGAGGGACCTCTGGACTCAGCCACCAAGATATGTTGTCACATTTTGAGAATGATGGCTGAACAGAAAGTGAAAACATAACAGGCTACACCCTTGGAGCCTAAGTGTGGGTTGTCTAGCGATTTGGCCCAGCAAGATACATTTTTCAGTTATGCTGTGTGGAAGCACTGACCAACTTGGGTTCTGTGAGTCCCTGGGATTCTTGAACAATTTTAAGCGGGAGCCCCAAGTGAGAAATCCTGGATATCCACTCAGGATACATAGATGAATAAGCAATAAATTAGGGAAAGTGTGTAAAGCTGATAAGGGAGTGGAGGGGGAGGGGTATACTAGTTATACTAGCTTTCAAGGTCTAGCTATACATTTTGTAGTGGGAGCAGGGGCAAAGACTATAGGGGTGTACAATTTTTAGTAACATGCCTATATTTATGTATTTCAAGACAACAAACTCGCAGAGATTATTAGGCCTTTGAGATTTTTCAGTTTTAGAAATTTTCCAGTTGTAATCAATCCAAAAGATGTCACTGGCAAGAGGTTGGTTTGCATACTTATGCAGAGAGTCAAAGTTGGGTATTATCTTGATATGTATTGTGTGCCATGCTTGATGGGAATATTTTTTTGAGAAAGTAAATCAGAATTGTTTGCAGACTGGATGAGTCATTCTTTTATTCATTCCCTTATTTTAAAAGAATATATTGAATGCCTGCTACATGCCTGGTACTCTATAGTTGAACCCAGAATGAGAACTGAGAAGGAAAACTGGAGTGGGGAAAGGGAGGGAGGGAGAAAGCCTGCCTCACGGAAGCAAGCGTGAGCATCCTCAGCTGGTCTTGTACTGGAATTGTAGCTTTATAGACTAATTTTAGTGAAAAGTTACATTTTACAATATTAGGTCTTTTTATGGTAGTCTATTTATTCAAATATCTCATTTTCATTACTAAAGTTTTGTAGGTTTTCTTTTTTTTTTCCCCCCCATAGTTCTGCACTCCTAGGTATTTTACTCCTAAGTATTAATTGCTCTTATGAGCAATAAAATTCTAACCAGTTTCCTTACTTTTAGTCTAAAGCCTACCTCATCAACACCTGCAAATCTATTCTGCTTTTAGATTAAGAATTTAAATTTTTTTATCTCTTTAATTAATAGGAAATTATGAATTTTTGTTTCGATTTTTATCCTTACATTTTCTAATAGGCTTACTTAACAATATCTAAAGTTTAAAAAAACTTAAAATGCTTATATTTAATCATTTTCCTTCCATCTTAATATTGTTGCTAACACTTTATTTCACCTTGATTTATTATCAGAAATTAGTAATTACTAGTTATTTTTACGTATTTAGTATTGTAATTTAATGGCACATATATAAATTTCTTTGCTCATTATTTCTTCTTGCATTTCTCATGGAATATATTTCTTTTCCTAAAGTTTCTATAGATAAGGTCCGCTCTTGGTAGATTTTATTTGTCGGAAAATGTCTATATTTCACCTTTGTTCAGCTGGATATAGAGTTATAGATTAATATCTATTTTTTTCAGAGTTTTAAGAATATTATTCCATTACATTCTTGTTTTCATTATTGCTTTGGAAAAGTCTGCTTTTGGTCTGATTATTTACTTTTGTAGGAAACTTGTCTTTTCTCTCTGCTAGCTTTTGATATCTCCTCTTTTTCTTTTACTGTCTGTCCTTTCTCAGAAATATGTTTTATTGTGGAATTTTTTTTGTTTATCTTACTTGGAACTTATACTTCTCGAAATTGAAGGTTTATATTTTTCATCAATTCTGAAAAAAGCTTATCTTTCTCATTTTCTGTCTTTTTTCTTTCTGGAATTCCTATTATGAGATATAAGATGGATCTATTCATTCTACTTTCCATGTATCTTAACTCCTTTCATATTTTCCATTTTCTTATATCTTGGGCAGCATTCTGAGTAATTTCCTTAGATCTATCTTCCACTTCACTAACTTTCACTTTGGCTATATCTACTTTTCTGTTCATCACTAAGTTTTTTTTTAAGACACATTTAATCACCATCATGATCAAACGAATACATTTAGCAATCGACAACATGTGAACAACAAAAACAAACACAATCCTACATTTAAATTTTTTATTGGAACGCTTTGCACTTTCCACGAATAGAAATTTAAATACCTGTTTTACAGGTAGTCACAAATAAAATCCTCATTAAAAAAAAATTTTTTTTGGCCTTAAGAATGTTGTAACCTATAGCTTTTCTGTCACTTCTCTGGCTCTCCTCTTCTAATAAGCTGCTTTTTTTTTTTTTTTTTGGAAGCAATTAAAAATTCCTGTCACTGCTATAACTACTGGTGTTGCTGGAACATTTGTAACCACATTGGTTTTGTGGTTTGGAAAAGTATTGGCCTATACCTCTATAGGGACCAGAGCTTTTGCCTTCAAAGTTTTCTCCTTTCATGGGTCCAGAGTCGAAGATTGATTATCACAATTGCCAAAGTCATTGTAGCTTCTATGACCTCTCAAACTGCTTCCATCATCACTCGATTCATGTATACCACTGTATCCACCAACACCATGGCTGCCACCAAGGCCATCACAACCACTGAAACTCCATGACCAAAGTTGTCATTCCCTCTAAAACAACCTCCACAATCACTGCCAAAGTTTTCAGAACGACGTTTGGATGAGGCATCAACCATCTCTTGCTTATCCATGGTTCTCCTTACTTTACAGTTATAGCTATTCACAGTATGGTATTTCTGAATGACAGTCTTATCTGTGGAGCTATAGTCACCAAAGGTTACAAAAGCAAAGCTCTTCTTGTCACTGCCTTAGTCATTAATGATTTCAATCACCTCAATCTTCCTATACTAATCAAAATAATCTCTCACATGATGTTCTTCAGTGTCTTTTTTAATAACACTTTTTAAATAAGTCACTGGGCATTTGGTCTTGAAACCCTTTCTTGAGACAGCCCTCTTTGGTTCCACAACTCTTCTAGCCACCTTGAGTGGCCTTGCATTCATGACTATGTCTGCTTGCTCCACAGTAGCATATGTAACAAACCCAAAGTTCCCGGAGCGCTTGGAATTTGAATTTTTCATTACCACACAATCTATGAGTGTTCTCCCTGGCTCAAAATGACCCCTCAGTCTCTCCTTCATTATTTTAAAGTTCAAACCTGTGGTGAAGAGTCTCTGAAGCTTTTTGGGTTCTTTGGGAGACTCCGAATTAGACATGATGGCGATGTGAGGGAAGACTTGAACAATGTTTCTTCAGCTGTGGCCACAAGCAGAAACCCACTGAGTTTTTAATACCAATAGCTATCATTTTAATTTATGGATGTTCTTTTAATTTTTTCAAATATATTTTAGTTTAATTTTTTTCTTCAAATATTAAATATCTTATCTATGTTTATTAGTCATTTTAGTTTTCTTTTATAATTTCTAGATAGATTTGTTTTACAGTCTAAGTATAAAAATTATACTATCTAATATTCTTGGGAATCTAAGTCTGTGGTTTGATTTTTCCTTACCTCTTGATTTTTGGTGTGTTTTGTAATTTTAGATTATGAACTCGGGTTTGGTGAAGCTTTATCTGTGAAAATCCTCTGCAGCCTGGTTGAGAATGTGACCCCCAAAGAGATTTTGTTCTTGCATCTGCTAGGCACTTTAGTCTAAAATTGTTTTGTTTCATTTTGTCTTGTTTTTTAAGGTTAATTTCTTGGGTAGACAATTCCTAGAGTATACGATTATGTAAATTCTAACATCAAACTAAGGTGAAAAGAGGCTAGTAGCCTGTAAATGGTCAGAGCTGTAAATTTGTTTTAACTAATTAATCTTTCCCTACCTTAATCTCATTTCATAACAAGCTAGTTCCCAGTTTATTCTCTATGCTGGTGGTCAGATTTTTCTTTTATTGAATGCGTAGCACTTTGGAGGTTCTGACTTTATGAAGGAAGGACTGGGATGTTGCATCCTAATTCCAATTCCTCACTTCAAGAGGGCCTGAGACCTTGTTTTCTTAATTGACATGGGCTTTAAAAATCAGTGCTCTAGAGAGGTAGATTAGTAAGCCTTCACTGGAGTACCAAAGTTTGAGTTTTAAGCTTCTTCTTCACTTTTTGGCCTTTGGACCTTTTCTGTATTTGAGAGTAGGAGTGGATAGAGTCCACTTATTTATTTCAAAGGATGCTTATTTTACCTGCTGTCAAATTTCTAGGCATTTTGCAGTAGGATACTTCTTTCTGGAATATTTAGTCTGCCATATTTCCATAAATAGAAGTCCCATATATTTCATTTACCTTATTCAATGCCGTTTCCCCAACACTGGGGAAAATATTTGATAGATGATAAATTGTGCCAGATATTTGTTAAATAATTGTTAAATTAAGGAATAAAACTGAATAACATTCTTGCATTTTAAAAGAAAATTTCCTAAAATAGATTTTTAATCCTCAGGTAGCATTAGCAAGGATGAGAATTTTAGGCTCCATTTAAGGACAAGTGAAAGAAAAATGACATTTGGGGTTGAGTTGTTCCCCTTCATGGTTGTCAGTACTATCTACCTAGGGATCTGATTCTGCTATAGTTATTATAGGGAAAATGCTTTCATGTCCAAGAAATAGAAAATTGATTTTGGACATCACCTCACTCTATTTATTGCTCCAAAAGAATGAATCACATTCTAGGCAGGATTACACTCCCTGGATTTTATTTACTTACTTATTTTAAGGACCACCTTCTCCATGATCTCACATTTCTTAGAAGCTTTCTCACGAATTAAAATGCATATCTAGGGACAGTTTTTCTTTTTTCATCATGAATAAACATGACTGTAAATCTATTCCATACATTTCTAGAGTAATTATAATAAAAACTCTTCACCCTCTCCTCTGACCCATTGTTTAAGATTCCATTTAAGACATTTCTCTCTTACTCTGTTACATGCCTCAGATATTTGTGCAAGGACTTATTGTTGGTTCCTTTATATTCTGAAGAGACTTTCCTTCTCCTGATTTGGCCACCATCAGGAACAAGCCCAACCACAAGACTGGAATCAGTCTATCAGAGGTCAGTTGAAGGTCAGTGCCAGCAACATGTCCTGCTGGATTGGTTTTAGATCAGAATGTAGAGGAGGGATCACCTGTTGTTCCAGAAATATGACCTAATAATCTAGGATTATACAAATCTTCCCAGTTTGCTTTATGGAAAGAAAGACCACCCATATTTCATATTAAACAAGGTGGAAATATTACTATTGCTAATAGATGCTCAAATCATATTTATATATAGTTTGTACCTTCAAAAATATTTTAAAATACATTGTTACATTTGAATACAATTCTGAAAAAATAATTCTTGCGCATTATTGCTAAAAAAATTTTAACTGTCTCCTTTCTTCAGAGAAAGAAGGCAAAACTTATGAAAAATATTTTTTAAAATTATTGACATGTTAATTCAACCTGGATAATCAAGCATTTAGGTAGGAGTCTGGGGAAAACTTAATAAATAAATCATGATGCATACCATGTTTGAGTTGATACATAATACTTTTGAACAATCTTCAATTGTAGATTGATTCTCCACATGATAGAGAAAGTAGATTTCTTATGACCAGGAATCTCAGATTTTTTAGAAGAATCTTAAAACTATTTTATTTTAAATAAAAGTACTTTGTTAAATAAGTAATTAAAAGTCACTTGCTTTCTGGTAGAATTTTGTTAACTGCATCTACATATAATTTGCTATCTGGATTGCATATAAATGAAATCAGAAATCACTGAAATCGTTTGGAAATCCATGCATTCTCTTTTTTTTTTTTGAGGATATTGTCATGGAATCAACTAAGTAATTTTCAACAGCCCATTGGACAGAATGCTTCTCATGTAATTTTAATCAGAGGGAGCTCTGGTATACTGGAAAGGATGCTGGAATGAAAGATGAAAGTTAGGAAATAAATATTTGAGTCCAAGCTCTGCCTCTTACAATGCTTTTTTTTATGACCTCGGGCAAATTACTAAATCTCTCTGAAGCTTGCCTCATTTCAAAGAGGAAGATAATTATATTTATATCTTAGGTGGTTCTAAGGAGGAAAGGACTTGTGAAAAGACTTGTAAGGTAAGAAGTAAAGTGTGCTGTGTTACACGTTAACCCTCCCAGGAGGCTCTGAGCAAAGGCACTTCTGTTTTAGTCACTATTACATTTCCAGTATGCAGCACAGTGGTTGACTCACAGGAGATACTCAGTACAGACAGATTGAGTGAATAATAACTGTTCTTCCCTGAAGATGAATCAGAGTGTCTTGTTTACATCATGGTCCAAACCATAAAATTTCTTTTGTTTTCCCAGGAATAAAATGAAGAGGTTAGAATCACTGATGTGCATTGTTCCTTCCAAATGTGACATTTTTGTGATTCCATGAATCCTCACTCTCAGGATCCTCGGAGTGTCACAGAACCTCACTGCCCTGTTGAAGTCCCATATCCATATGGCAGAACAACGTAATTTTCAGAAACTTTAATTATATGTCTGCAATATGCAAACCAGAGAGATCATTGTTATTCAGTCGGTTAAAAAAAAAAGAAAAAGAAAAACCAAAAAGAAAAGAAAAATCACAGTGAATGAATGGTTAATAGCCAGAAGAAGTATTCAAATTCATTTGTCTATATAGACAGTCTACTGAGTAATTCTTACTCCAGTTACTAAATCCTGTAGAAGAGGGAAATTTCTCATCTGTGAATCATGGTTCTAATAAAATCTCTAAGGACTGCTGTAAATACTTTAAAAAATACTAGTGCTTATTATTCCATGAGAGTTGCTGAGAAGATAGGGCATTGTTTATAGTTACAGCAATATATAGGAAAATTAAACCCGTACTCCCCAATCCTTTTAGTTGTATTCTTAGGCTGGGAATATTTGTCTTGATTAAGCACAATTCCACAATGACGACTCAGAGTTCAAGGTCTTTCATGAAGTCTTCATTACTATTGGAGAATAATGATCAAGGAGAGATGCCAAAGTTTATATGGGAGGGTAGACTTTTAGAGACTCCAATTCAAATTTTGTCCTCTGTATTTCCTGTTATGCGTTCGGCTGGTGTGTGACCTCCACCTGTAACATGAAGCCCCTAAACATTTACAGATGGGTTTGCCAAGCTCCCCAGCCTCTGCTAAAGTAACAAGTGTGAGCAATCCAGCTGAGTAGATACTGGATGCATCTTCACCATTTATTATTTGAATAGGGTTTATGGGCAGTAATGTGATTCTTCTCATCTGTGGAATTTAGGAAAGCCTGCGATGCTGTTAAAACAGGATTGAGTGGACTGCCTGGGGAAATCCAGAGCCTGTGATTCAATTACAGGGGCTTTCACAGAGTCAGACACTACTCGGAAATTACGAAATCAAATTAAGAGTCTAAAAATAATCTGAGTGGTCAATTGATCATGTTGATCAGTTTTTAATCATGCTATATTATCTAGAACTAGATAATAGCATGAAGGAACAGATGAAGAGTTATTTATTGATCCAAGTTATTCTCATCTGCTCTTCGCTTCCTTGGGCAGCCTAAAATATAAATTCAGTTTGGCTCATGAAAGTTTGTCAAGTAAAAGAAGGCTTTCTTCTTCCTTCTTTCAGCCAGTTATCATCTGTCCCAAATTCTTTAGCCAGTCGGGATTACCCTTTATTTTGTCCATCACCCAGACTTCTTTCTTTCCCCACTCTACCCCATCTTGTGTCCAGCCTGCACTGTCCCTTTCTACCTTCGTTGGCACATGTTGGACAGCACTTTGATTCTTTCACACCACTAAAATACCACCCATACAAGGCCAGGGTTATCTATCTGCAATAGGGACATCTGGCAGTGTGTGTGTGTGTGTGTGTGTGTGTGTGTGTGTGTGTGTGTGTGTGTGTGTGTGTGTGTGTGTGTTGGTGGGGGGTGGGGCTTTCAACAAACACCCAGATGATTACCCCCACTGGTCTTAAACTGAAAAGTCTCACTATGTCTTTGCTTGAAACTCAAACTTAATCCATGTTACAATGCCCCCTCTTTATTATTACCCGCCCATCTGTCCTGAGCAACTCAAAATTACTCAACTATTGTAGGCAGAGCTAGATCATTCCCACTCCTCCACCTTCCAGGACAGGTTTTGAGCTTTTTCTTTCTTTTTTTTTCTCCCACTGAGTGTTGTGAAACTGAGGATTTCCTAAGAGGAATTTTGCTGCCAGCTTCTAAAACCACATTATTGTTTCTCTTTGCTAAACTTCCATCCTTCATTTGATTCCCAACCTCAGAAACCCAGGAGCCTCATGCTTCCCCATCATCTGGGGACCTGCAGTGTGGCCCAAGTGAGCTTCAAGTCTCAGCCTGTCTCGTTCTGCCCATGACCTGAGGGGTTCTAAGACTATACCCTTTCCAAAAGATTCCTTCCCAGCTGGTCTGATGCACTAACACTGAGAACTCATCTCCTTAAACTAATACTCCCAGTGAGGTGTTTCTAAGTGAAAATGGCAGGGATATAGATGGCTCACATTTGAATAGAGGACTTAACTCCAGTGCTTCACAGTAGGAATAGTTTTAAGCTCTCCTCTTGCTGCCTCCTTCCCTCCCCAGGGACACTTGGCAATGTCTGGAGATACTTTTGGTTGTCGCACCAGGAAACAGGGGAGTTACTTCAGGCATTTAGTGGGTAGAGACCAGAATTGCCTCTAAAGATCCCACAAGGCACAGGACAGCCCACTCACCCAAAGGGTTGGGTAACAGGGAAATTTCATTGACAACATTTGGGCAAAAGTATTTGGGGAGATGCCCTTTGCCAGACACACACAGACACATGTGACACCACCTCTTCTTCGGATCATCCAGCATGGGAGTTTCTGGAAAGAACAGTGGAATCCTAGAGAAACAATCCTAGAGAAGCTGACTGTAGAACCACTAGGCGTGCTTGAAGTGCAGAATCAGCACCTTGCTTAGGCAGGTTACCCCAAAACATAGTTCATCAGAGAGAAGAAAGCAGGAGTGGAGCTCCTTTGCTAGGGGAGAGTTTATTTCCGTGTTTTGAACTTTCACTGCTTGTATATAAGCAGCACACAATCAGGATGCACAGATCTCAATAAAAGGGTGAGGGGTCTTGTATGTGTTTAATCGACCTGAGAAAATATCATTTCAGCGCAGAGCAAGCACTCACATGAAAAGCAATAATTCGGAGAAGTCATCGGGTGTGGAGAGACCAAGAGGGGCACTAGAACTTACACGGCAACCACAGGAGAACACAGGGCGGAGATCTGGAACGACTTCTTGATCCAGAATGTAAGTATTACCCATTAACTCACGAGCGTAGTTATCAACAAGCTAAGTCAATGGCCTTCCTCGAAAATCTTTACAAACTTGAAAGACATCTCTTGATCTAGTTGTGTTAAGCATGGTGCTGAGAAAAGACAAGGGTATAATTCCCACAACCTGCAGGGATTGCATTTCAGCAGAGGGATTGGCAAGATGATCACAAGTTTAAAATAACAAAGTCAACACTGAAAATTCACTTTATTATGTTTTGATTTTACAGAAAATGTAGACTTGTAAATAACAATAGTTCTTTGTAACAATCTGCATGACACTTTTATTAGCTTGTGGAAGTAGGAGGTTTGGTTAAACAGGAATCCAAGTGAATATCAGGGGGGAAAAAAACTTAGAGTTGGAATAACTATGATTTAGAAAAATAATGATCATGTTGGGCTTTGCAAACCACCTGTCACCTTGCTGATCTACAGAAAAATGTAAAGAACATTCTCATGGATGAGTGAAAATTTTCTCTGCCTGGTTAAGGAAAAGGTCAGAATAAGCACGCCTTAGCTGTCAGCTTCCACCAGTGCATTGCTTTTCAGAAGGTCGGCACAGATCTGACAAAAGCAACTTACCAGCTTTGGAAATGGTGAAGCCTATTTGTTAAGAGTACAACTCTTGCTCTTAAGATAAGGAAACCCAGGTGGCAGTACAGTAAATAGACATGAAAGAATGGTTCTGGTCCATTGGACGCCTCTCTGAGCCTTTATTTTGAGAGTGGGCAAGAGGTGAGATGAATGCTCTTCAGCTGAGCGAGAAAACACCAGCCCCAGGGCCAGCCTTCAATGAATGGGAAGTAATAACAAAATCCTGGCCTGAAAGTGCCATCAAGCACAGCACACGCACAGTCATGTCGGCTGCTTCTGAAAAGGAGGTCGGCTTCCTTTAGGTCTCCTAGAGCCGATGCAAGATCCCTTAACGAGTTAGTAAGGACAAGAAATGTCAATGTCAAGGTAGATTTTCTGACTTTAAAGCTACTGTCTTTGAAAAAGAAATGTAATAGCTGATGTTCCCAAGCTACAAAATGCCAGTAAAAAGGAATATGGTTGTGACAATTGAAAACATCTCTTGAAATTAATGTTGGCAGCCTCTAGCTGCATCACAGGTGTGGAGGATGTGGGCAAGGTCCTGAGGCCCTGAAGCAGGTGCTGGAGGGGACGAGGAAGCAACAGCTGAAGGAAGGATCAAAGTTATCAATAAGAACTGAAAAAGCCACTCTCCGCCATCACCAAGCTCAGCAGGTCACTTAGGGAAAGCCACCTGACTTCTTCACCTGGCTCCATGCACTACATTGCCATTTGACAGATCTTTCTGAGATGCTCATTTTAATCTGTTGATACCCGTTTAAGACTGTCAGTGTTCTGGGGTGTCCTATGCCCCTTCTACTTCCATCCTGAAGCATCTATGGTTAACATGCCAGGGCCCCCATCCCAGAAGGGCACAGAGCCAGAGCCAAGTGTCATGGCACTAGGGGATTTTGTGCTTGAGCTTAAGCCATTTGAGGGGGTAAACTGGTCACTTAAGGCAGGCATTAATGTTTTCAGAGCATGAGGGGCTATCCAGGAGGCTGTAACTAGAATGTACTTTGACAAGTGTGTTCACAGAATACAGACAAAGATTAGTTGGCAATGCAGACTAGTTTAGGGAGGCAAATCTATTGAAGAAAACATTTGCTAAGTCTCAGAGTCATGTCCAGATTTTATCTTTATTGAGGAAAACTCCAGTGGATTAGTCAAGATGTATTGTGTGGAACTTTTTTGGATATTGCATAAAATTAATGAGTTTCATCTTGGGCCTAAAAAACTTCATTTTATAAGGAGACTTTTATTGGGAGGGAATTTGTAAGGGAATTTGACCTAAATAGATTCTCTCATTTTGTTTTGGGTAATTCATGCCATGCATTCCCTTAAAAGCCTCAGATAGTCAAAAATTTGGTATATTTTAGAATCATGGAATATCCATCTTCCTCCAACCCCTAAAGAAATTGAGTTTGAAATTATCCTCACCGTTTTTCCCCATTTTTTTCAAATAATGGAGATTTCCTCTTTTAGAAGTAAAAGAAGATAAAAATGTTCACTCTCCTATTATGCCCTCCACAACAGCCACATCCACTGCCACTTGAGATGGTTGCCAAACTCCCTTACAAATTAACAATTTATGTAGGTTTCTACATGGATGTACCTTGTCCCCTTGCTCCTTACCAGGAAGGATGCATTTCAGCGTAAAAAGAAAGTCGGATCTAAACATCCTAGGAATGAAAAAATGAACATTGCCTTTGGATGCTAATATTTAGAATCCATCAAGTTGATTCTGAGACAAACTAGTTTCATTTAATAAAGTGCTTGATTTTCTTGAATATTCTTGGAGTGTGGTCTTGTTTGTGATGAAACACTGGGGTAATGGCTATTTGCAAAACCCCTTCACCTCTCTTGGTCTCAGTTTCCCCAGATACAAACTGAGGGGAGCTGAGATGTCCTCTAAGATCCTTTCCATGTGTAAATATACCCATAGATTTATACTTTCACAGTTCATCCAGTAGGCCTCCAGGGAGGGAGGAGGGGCTTCTGTTGAGACAATAAATGCCTTGAAATATATGCATCATGATGGCTTATGGACCCCATGAAAGTCCCTTCGTCCTCCCAGGAAGGCATTCACAGCAAGCTTCAGTGTAACTAAGACCAAGCCTATTTGCCCAGCCTTTCCACCCCCTGCTGGCCCATGCTGAGCTCAGAGCAGCTACCGTTACACGTCACTTTTCCCACCCACTGAAAGAGGGAAGAGACGCTTTGAAAAAATTAGACAACTAATTTTGGGATTTGGGAATGAGGGCAAAGAGATGAATGCCGTCATTTTTAAGAGGGCTAGGAGTCAAATATCAATTATGACAAAGTACTCCAGCAGGTTGTTTTCCACAAGCCTCAGTCTAAATGTCTTGCTGTAAACCAAGGATAGAGAAACTGAAGCCCAAAGTAGTGAAAAAAAAGAACAAGCATTAATAATTTGACATCAGATACATGTAATGAAACATCCTGTAAGTCGGTGTAGCTCCGTGAAGAGATCACGTTTTGAACAAGAACCTAATTGTAGGAGCGGATGAGAAGTAGCTTCATATATTTTACCTTTCTTTCATGTAATATACAAAATGGGGCAGGCAGCCTCTCCATTTCCCTTGGAAGTCATCTTTTAGCTCATGGTAGAAGCCAAGCACAACTTGCATATTGATGTTCCCATAATTATAGCTAGGTCCCTTAAATATAGTCTCCAAGTTACAATTTGTTTGCAGTATAACATACTAGGGTTACCAACTTTATAAGCAAGGCTATGTGTCATTTGTTTTAGGCTACGGTATTTTGTCATCATGTAAGCACAAACGAACACAATAACATATGACAGGTCTTTAAAATGTGCTTGAAGGGTGATAGGTACTAGTTGACACTTCTCTGCACACATGGCCAACTTCTTCTGGGCAGCTGCTCATGGTAGAGGCTGTCTAGGCATGACTTAGCTCTGAAAATCTCTCTGTCAGCATTTTGGTTCCCTTCTCTTGTTATCTCAAAAATTTTCATCCTCAAAATTGTTTCAGCTACAAAATTCCATAGGCCTCATGCATCATACCAGATAGGAATTTTATCCCTCCCTCCCTTTTCCTTATCTGTACAGACACATTTTCTGATATATCACTCACTAAGTTATTTTCCTCCATCTTTACCCAATAGTTACAGAATACTGCCAGACTGTCAATCTTCTTTTTAACTCCCTTCAGATCCTAGGTGAGAAAAAAGTCTCATTACCTAAAGGTTCTTTACATCAGGGGGCAGTTACGCAAAGCAATCACTTTCTGAGGCTTTTGCTATTGCTGTACCAAAGGACAACGGTCCCACCTTGTCACATCAGATTTTAATATGGTCATAAATGCCTTGAAATATATGCATTTTAAACCTAAAGTTTATTGAAAACCACCATTCTCCAGGTGATTACCAATTAGCCCTGGCAGTAGTGGCTGTAGAAGTCACGTGACTGGGCAAAAGCCTTGCTTGGTCTTTTCAAAAATTAAAGTTAATTCAGTGGCAGTCCATCTTGCTTTCTTTACTTTACCCTCCAGAGAGAAGTATGGAATTTAACTTGATCATTTGTTGAAAAACAGAGAAAGCTCATTTGAGACACTCCTTCTCCCTCAGGCCAAATGCTCTCAAAAGAGGAACCCTTTAGGTGGGTGGAGACAGTGATCTGGGCCCACCCCCACCCTCCCCTCTAGTGACCAGGCAGAGATGTGCCCCAGAGTACCGGAAGTGAAGAGAGTAGGGCCTGCTCTACGTGCAGCATGTGGCCCTGTCCCGGGGCCTCCAGGGAGGGAGGAGGAGCTTCTGTTGAGACAAAGGCCACATGCCTTAGGAAATATCTCCCCAAGAGAACCCAAAGGCCCAGTGTCCTTCAGATCCAGTGGAGTTCTTGAGAGAGGGAAGGCGGACGGTGACCTCTGCTATGGTCATGTGGTAGCCGCCCAGTCAGCGCTCTTAGGGGCCTTGCACGTGTGCACGTCCAGGGCCTCCAGGCAGTCCTGACAGCGGACGGCACAGCACCAGTGGAACTTACACTCACACTTGGTCATCCTTGTGACATGGGAGGTGTCGTAGCCTCTCCCGCAGCACATGACTTCACAGCTGTCCATGCCTCTGGAGGTCAGGTTGCACACACGTCCTGCTGTACCCAGGGAGCCTGGAAGACAAGCCAGGGAGATGTCACTGAAAAGGTGTAGGTGGAATGCAACATGCCTCTTGAGAAGAGTTATGAAGTCACACCCCAGGATAGGGCTCTGACCTCACCTCACCACATCCTGGGACTGTACCACCAATTCTGGGGGCCCATGCAGCATGGGTCAACCCTGGTGGCCAACTGCAGGGAGTGTGGTGGTACTTAGAGGGCCAAGCCCAGGACGGATGGATGTAAGTGAAGCTTTGAGGAACCTGACTTCAGCATTCCCACTTTTGAGGTAGATAAATTTTTTAGATTTTTCTTACCTAGCCTTGGAAATATGGATCACTGGATGGGCAAGGCCAGATCAGAGTGGAAAAAAAGGATCTATCCTAGTCCCTCTCTCCTGATCTCAAACCCCATTAAGGAAGCAGTGGCCAAAGTTATCTCTCTCGGAATTTGCTGGGGTGTGGCGCCCTCCAAGGGAGGGGATTCTGTCTCCTCAGACCTGATTACACTGACTTATTAGGAAGAGGAGAGAGTTCTGGTTGCTGCAGAGGAGGTGCTGGTATCATTCGTGAGACCTTGAGGAGGAAGCAACGCCCAGCCGGGTTTATCTTTTGTGCTGTGGTCTCACAGGCCAGGATTCTAGGCCTTTGATAAACAAAATTGGCATAAAAAAAAAACTGTTAAAAATGACCAGAGGAACATCATCTTAGCTAATTAGGGTGATGTTTGCTAAATGGCAATTCATATTTATGTATTTGTTTTTGATAAAGAATCTCCAAGATAGAAAGCCTCTTAATTTGTTCCATTTCTGAGGAAACACCCGGAATTCTTTCACAAGGACATTGTCAGACAACAGAAGCAAGACTTGTGGACATTTTTGGAGAGTCTGCTCAGCTTACAACAATCCTTTCTGCTTCTTCCTCTTGAACAGAGATGGGTGGCTGGCAGCCATAACTGAACAACATTACCCTGCTCTGTTGGTAGCAGGTGATTAGAGCAGGGGTGGGCACCTGACTTGAACTGGGCCAATCAAGTATGTCTTCCTGGGGATTTGTGATTTTGATGGAAACCGTCTTGCCAAGTATAAACTCAGTAGCCAATGGCAGCCGTGTACCACATTGAGGTCTGTGGACTAAGAGATCCACAGAGAGACAAGAATGAGGCAGATATATAGACGACAAGGGTGAGATCTGAAAAGAGAATGCTGCCCAGATCCTGTACTATTTTCTAGTCCTCCTTCCATCTTTCACTGAGGCCTGGCTGTATTCCAAGTTTTGGGTTTCTAGAGACTCTGTATCTTGATTATAAATTTCCCCTTTCAGAAAACTTCTACCACTCTAGTTTCTATTACGTGCAATTAACAATCCTAAATAGTTGATAGACCTAGAAAAGCTAAACTCTCTATTTAAAAAAAATTTTTTGTTATCAGGATGAAAAAGACAGTGACTTAATTTATTTTCCGTTCCTCCATCATTTAACTAGGAATTTCTCCCTCTTCATAACTTCTGCAGTGCCTCATGATTCTCTCTGGGTTTATCGCAATCTGCACTGTGTTCCAATTATCTATATAAATGTCATGTTGCCCTGACTGTCAAGAATGACCAGGGAAGCAGCCAGGTTCAAGCAGGGTATGGGCTCAAGAAGAAGTGGGGGCGGGGGGTGCAGAACTTGCTTTGCGTGATCAAGCCACTGACAGCAGGAAGACCGTCAGGGGAATGTCATGAGGACAGGAAGGATGGCAAAGGGCTGGGGTCAGGGTGGTGGGCGGGTCAGCCAGGGATGGCCCTGAGCCTACATCGCGCTGAAGAAGCAAAGGATTAGAAGAGGCAGCAGTTAGGCCTGAATTCACAGCAACCAACAGGACAATGCTCAAAATTACTGATTGTGCAAAAAGGACTCTGCCAAATGCTGCCTCTTAACAACACACTCATTTATTTAATTCGATAAACATTTAGTGAACACAAATATGTGTAAGACACTATGCTGGCTGTTTGGAGGTTTTGGTAGTGGTGGTAGGGAAATAAAATAATTAGTATTCACTTCCTAGTCTCAGAGAACTCATAATATAAATGAAGAAACAAATATGTAAAGCAATATTTTCAGTATTCAAGGTAAAGTTCCATTTGCTGAAAACCTGCTGTAACCTACAGTAGAGTTTTGTGCAAAGCACCATGGTAGACAAAGCTCAAAGGTGGTGAAGTGAGGTTATTTAGGGCTTGAACAAATCAGCGTTCAAGTCCTGGCTTTGTCATGTATCAATAATGTGGCCTTGGGCAAGTTACTTAATCTCATTAAGCTTCAGTTTCCCCCCATGCAAGATTGAGATAAATATAGTTTCTTCCTCACAGGGCTGTAGTGAGGATGAAATGAGATAGTGTGAAAATGCCTGGCATCATAAGTGCTCAATAAATGTCAACCATTCATTCACTTAACAAATGTTTTCCGAGTGCCTACTATATGTGAGGCACAGTTCTGGGAGCTCAGGATATATCAGTGAACAAAACAAAGATCCTTCCCTAAAAAGCGTATGTTCTAGAGGAAGGGAGCCAAGCATCTTAGAATATTTATCGGCATCAATATTAATAGTAGCAAACAGGATCAGAAGAGGAGCTGTTAACAGCACGGTATTATAGAGGAGGTAGCATTAGAGATATGACATGAAGAATGAATAGATTTGCAGGGGAAAATAGGCTGAAAGGCATTCCAGGCAAGAGAGAATCTCCCAGCAGAATTCAGAGGGCAAGTTCACGAGATTACAGATTCAATGTGGCCAAGGCACAGGTGTGTGTTAGGCAAAGAGCAGGGAAAGGGAGGTTGGGGCAATGGATTAAAGAATCTTCCTGCCTTGCTACAGTTTGGATTTTATTCCATGGTACATGGTGAACTAGTCCAGATTTTTAATCAAGGGAAACCATATCAGAATGGTAAGTCTGAAAGAGTGGCTTAGGGCTTAGTCCAGGCAAGAGGTAATGAGTGGAAATAGAAGTAAGACAAATACACAATGGGTCAAAGAGAGAGAATCATTAGGATTTGGTGACTCACTGAATTAAGGAGTGGGTAGCGGGGGGTGTCAAGTAGGAAAAGACTGAAAAAATGTTCGTTTGGTTCAACAGTAAGGACATAACTGGTGCCCTTTGATGAGAGCAACTTTTGTGGAATGACCCGGATGGATGCAGCGGACTGAAGAGCAAATGGGCAGAGGGGACAGGTGGACACTGAGTGGAGGCAGTGTTTAAGAAGCTTAGTGATGAAGCAGGTGATAGAGCATGGCTGCAAGGAGTAATGAGGCTGAAGATGGGACTTTTAGGTTATTTTAGGCCATTTAAGTTTATTGGCATCTTGTTATATAGCAAGAGATATCTGACACAATTCTGTAGGTATTCATTTATATAAGTAAAAAAGTGGGAAAAAATAGTCTATGCTATTAGAAGTCAGGGTAGTTGTTTCTCTTGGGGGTAGTGAAAAGAGGCATGAAAGAGGTTTTTGGAATACTGGTCCTCCAGGTCTTGATCTGGGCACATATTATATGGGTGACTCATTTGAGACAATTTACTGAGCTATTCACATGTGATATGTGCACTTTACATTGCATATGTCAATAACAAGAAGAAGAAGGAGGCGCTGATAGAAGGTGGCCACATTTGCAAAGACCTGTAAATATGTGAGGAGCAGAAACGTGTTGAACATGGCTGGAATGTAGCATTCAAAGGGAAGAGTGAAAAGAGATGAGCTGGAGAGGTGGGTAGAAGCTGCACTGTGAAGGCCTTGTGGAATAGAGTAGCGGGGTTAAATTTTAACCAAGGCCAGGGAATGCTATTGAGAGTTTTCACACAAAAAGGCAACATGATTTGTGATTCAGATGAATCACTATAGGTGCTGAAGTCAAATGGATTGAAGGGGGCCAGAGTAAAGGCAAGGAGACAAGTTAGAGACCAATAAAGGACTCTGGATGGGACATGATGTGGCCTGGATGGAGACAGTGGCAGTGGGAAGAGGAGACGTTAACAGACTTCAGAGAAGTTAAGGTGGCAGCACTTCAGGATGTGGTGACTGATTGGACGGATGGCTGAGAGGATGAGAAGAGTCAAAAAGTACTTCCAGGTTTCTGGCTTGAGTGACTGAGTTTATGCTGGTGACATCCCTGAGGTGGGGACCACTTGGGGAGGGGCAGGCTTTGAGAAATGATAATTAGTTTAGTTTTCAACATGCTATGACTGTGGGTCATCCAGGTAGAAAAGCTCACTGAAAATGTTCTCTGGGACTCAGGAGAGAGGTCAGGATGGAGATGCAGCTTAGGAGATCTTTTGCCCAGTGGTAATGACTGAAGCCAAGAGTGCAAATGAGACCCCCGGTGAGTGTGAAAAGCACTATAACCTGCCATCCAAGAGGTGACTCCGAATTTTTACTTTTTAGTGTTTTGTTCATAAGTCCTTCACACCAGTAAATATTCTTCACTTCTACCAAAATGCATTTATCAGAATATAAATACGTTGCCATGCAATTAGATTTCCTTGTCCTCCGTGGGGCTGTGGGGCACAGAGGGTCAGGATAGATAGGAAGTCTCATTCCTGAATCAGGCTGAAGGCCTCTTACTGACATTGAATTTGGTGGTCTTTCCCCAGTGGCTTGAAGCCTGAGGAGGTCTGAGCTGATGGTCCAACTCAGCCTTGAGTAATGATCATGGTGGTTTTTGTCCCCCAAAGTGCAGAAAACTGAAGTAGACTCTCTGAACAGAAGAATTGCTCAGTGAAGTGACCTCGACACCTTCAAAACAGAGAAGAGCAGACAAAGCAGTGGCAAACTGACAAGAGCTTAACCCAGAAGCAGTTTTAGTAAAGGAGACAAGGCAGCAGTAGCTGGCTCAGTAGTTCAACGTGCAGGTAGAGGATGCTGGAAAACGAGATTGATCTGAACAAATCACTCTCCACTGGCCACCCTAACAGAGCAAAATGAGGGCCCAGAAACAGGGGGAGATGAGAGGGGTGTTTGAAGTTTGAGAGCCACGATGGAAGAACAGCCTGGAGGGGTAATGGGCACCTCTGAGGTGTCAGCAGCACCCAGGAATGGGCCACCAGGGAGTGAAGGGCAGGTTCTGAGGTCTGGGGAGAGGAGGAGGCTGCAAAGCGATAGACTACAAATTGACCTGGTTTGGGGTCAGAACCTCGTTAGATCTAACAACCGATTCTAGGGTGGAGGGCAGTATTGACACTTGCTGTCATTTGAGAAGAATATAAAGCCATTTTATCAAAACTCCATTTCTGGAGTGCAGAACTATCCAAAATTTTTTGGTATTGCTTTCTTTTATTGGAATTATAATAAGAACTCATTGATAACAATAGAGTTATACTGTCCCAGGAACCTCCCATTAGCCTTTCCAAAACTAAAAGTATCACCATTATTCTTAAAATAAAAGATTAAACTCAAGACTATGCATTCGTTGTTTGTGTCCATGTGTGCACGTGCGTGTGTGTGTGCGTATGAGTGCGTGTGCGTGTATGCACAGGCTCTTTATAAAAGGGAGCCACTGAGTTTTATGACCTGCTTACTTGTTTAGTTCTGAATATTTGGGACATATATTTTTAGACCTTTTTTTTCTAAATAATATAGCGACTTATTAATGAGTCACTCACCCCTGCCTGGGCCACAAGAGCTCCTGGGGAAACAAAGCCAGCTAGCTACACCTATTATCAGCCTTGAGCCCAGAAGGGACAGTTTACACATTTTCAAAGCCGTATTGAGCTGAGGTTCATCCACCCTTTCTTTTTATCTTTTATTTTCCCTTATTCTTCTCCTTTCTTCCTTCTCTACCTTCTTTTTTATCTTCTTTTTCTTCTTTCTGTTCATAATGGGGACCAGTATGTTCACAGCACCGACATGGGAGAGGCCCTATAATAAGCACTTGCTCACATTATCTTATTTAATGCTCGTAAGCTAATAAAGTAAGTACTATTATCACCACCATTTTGGAAATGAGGACATGGAGGGTCAGAGAGCTTAAGCTGCTTGCCCAAGATCACATGGCCAGCAGGTGGCAGGGTCAGGTTTTGAAGTCAGGCTTGTCTGACTCCGCAGCTCTCGACCTTTGTGATATTTGGCATCTCAGCAGAGAGCTTCATCCGGATGCCCTGGCAGGCCCCGAAAAGCAGGCTCGCGTGTAACATTACACAATCAGCGCATTAGCTTATTTCCTCCTCTTTCCTTTCATTAGTTTATCAAATGAAGAACTTGGAAAGGTCATGATATGCAACTTTTTTAGAGGGGAGTTTTTCTCTAGTGCATGATATGCCATAGACAATTAAGACACCTAAAGTTATGTTAGAAAGTGAACAAGGTGAATTAACATGGTGTTAGTAGCTTACACTGCATTTTTCCTGTACTTATATTCCTGTCGCCTTTTTGAGAAATGAGATTAATTCATTTGCAATATCAAGGTGACATCTCCAAAACATGCGTGCCCTCAAGGTGGTTTTATCGTATGTCACTGATGTGGCAGCAGCTGAAGACAAAAGTTTGACTGGTATAGGAAGAACCTTCTCTAAGCAGAACTTTCTGGTTCTGAAAGCCCATAGCATCAATCTGTATCTCACCCAAAATGGAGGACATAGCCTGACCACTTTATTCCAGACTTTATTCTAAGATTCTCTGAATAACTTCCAAAAACCAAACTGATCTTTATAAATCAAATATCTGCAGCATACGATGTCTACAGAAGCACATGTGCCTGGCTCAAAAAATATTTCGAAGGTGAAATTGTAAAAATATTTTTGAGTAACAGCCAAAATTAGCCTCCCAAATTGATATGTTAAAAGGATAAACATATAGTTAGATGCTTTGCATTTAGTATGTTTATTTAAACCATCATTTATATTGCTTAAATATGTTACCTCTTACTGCACTTTGATTTACTCGGTTTACTTAAGAGAAGTGACAAGTCGGAAGCTCATTTCCCAGACTTCCCTTTGCTTTATGTTTGTGAGGTGTGCCCAGTTGTGTGGCCTGCCTGGGCACACAGCCCAGTCCCCAGGCAGTGTGGCAGATGCAGGCTCAGCAAGCCCAATCTTCTTCCGCCATCTTTACACACCACACTGTCATGAGGTCATCTGCCTAGATTCAGTATCTGTAAGATCCAGGCAGTCTGTAAGGTCTATGCCATGGGAGGTGTGGGCTCCAGCCAGATCTACCCTTCTCCTCCCCTTAGGCGCTGTCCTCACCTTGACTCACACAAGAGCTCGTATAGTCATAGGGAAAAAGATGAAGAATCAAAGTTCCAAAATCATGTAAATTTGGGACCACATAATGAACTTTCTGTAGGCAATGCTGAAGGAACTTTACAGAATAAAGCATCCCATCCCCAGAGCTATAAAATTAATAACGGAGTCAGGGTTCCCAGGGCAAAAGCATTTCTGTCTCCACCGACATGCATCTTCCTGACAGCAGAGCAGGATGGAGGGCTTTTGCTAATAGTTCCCAGACCCACACCTCTGGGACCTGGAGGAAGGGCGCTCTCTCATGCTCTCTCTCTGTGGATGGGCCTGTGTCTTTGGAAATTCCTGCCACTCCAGGCTGACAGAAGCCCATATGTTGACCATTAGAGTGTAAAGCAAGATTCACTTAAGCCCGTCATCCAATAGGCTGTTTCTCCTCTGGTTGACTTACGCGTTGTCACTAATGACACAGATTTATGGAGGGAAGAAAAGAATGTTAAAGAGCGAATGTTAGAGACCTCACATTCATACTTGCAAGGCTTACCTCTTCCTTTCATTAAGAATCACAAAGCTAAAGCTAGGAAAGACAATGTCTCCACTTATCTCAGATGATTTTATTCAATGTTTTCATAATAACTAGGAAAAGTGACTAGCACAGGAAAGCATGTCCCATTAAATTAGCAAATCCCATCATGAATTAAAGTTGTTGAAATCAGACTCTTCAAGGCTTTCCATATCTGGTACAAACTAGTCTACCCAAGTTTATTTCCCATTACTTCTCACCTGCACCCTCTAATCAGGCTACCTTCTCACTGTCCCACTGAAGTGACTTTCTGATATCACAGACCTGTACACTGTTGACTCATAAGAGTTACTCTTATCTGTTGCTCTGGGCTTTCTTCTCCCTCTTTTAGATTGAAAGTCTTCTCATCCTTCAAGATTCAGGCCTACTTCTGTACCTTTCAGAGAGCTCTCTCTGTCTGCTCCAAGCCTAGCTGACCTCCTTCCTAAGTCCTATAAGGCAAGTCATGCAATAGGGCTCATACACTATTTTGAAATGTTTGATGATTTCTCACGTATCTTGTCTCCCCAAGGACAGGGTTAAGTTTTATATTTCTTCTATATACTGCATAAAGCTCAGGTGGCCAACATATATTTTTCTGATTTATTAAATATTAAATTTAAAATAATTTCTTAAAATTAAGATCAGCCGTCCCTCTCCAAATGAGGCATACTTCTCCAGGGAGCAGTCACCTAGTCCTGGGGCACTACAGTGAGAGTAGACTAGCTAAAAGCTTGTTTCTATTCAAATTACCTCATTTGAATATAGAGAACATATACAAAAACTGTGGCACATTTTTACATGGTAGAAATTCAAAATGACAACTTAGAGTTTGTGGCATCAAGTTCTGGTTCTGTAACTGCAAGCAGAGTAAAATTAATTAACAATTAATTATTCATTTATGGACTCATCAGAACCTTAAGAATTTCTAGGTGAAACATTTATCTTAAGCCATTGACACATACCTTCAGAGAAGTTAATTTGTCAATGGCTACCCCATTAGTAATCAGTAGAAATAGCAATAGGCAGCAATAGGTAGCCCCAGAGTCTCCTACTCCACAGTGCAGGCTTTGTCCCCAAGAGTGTGAAATATGATTACTTTGAAGAGGAGATTTACCACACCGGCACAAACTAGTTTCGTGAGAAAGCTTAGATGAATTAAGTAGATACATTATTTTAAAGTACTTGAACATCACATCATTCTTTTGTTTGCACACAATAATATGGTAATTGGAAATTAATTTTTCTCTATTTTCACACACAAAAAAAGACATCTATTTGGTAAATTCTTTGTTAGTAGTTGAAATTACATCGAAGACTTCAAAACCAAAAGAAATAAAATTGTTTCTTGAAATTTTTTTCCTGAAATTTTCTTTGTTTTGAAAGAAATAAGTTGTATTTTCATAAATTAAATCTGATTGCCACTGTCAATTATTTGAAATCAGGGCACTTTTTAGTATACCCTAGAAGTATAGTAATTTTAGAAAGTCTATATTCTGAAAAGTAATGCAGATTTACAGATCACGTCTACAGCAAAATAAAATTAGTAATATTTTTTCTCATATTAACAATGAAAATGGATGAACTACCCAGTAATTCCACTGATAATAGTCAAAGAAAAAGGCCCCCGAAGAGTAAAAGAAGTAGTGGCAGTTAAAAGCGATAGATAAAGTCTGCCACTGCACTGGAGACTTTTTATCTCATCCAGGGAAATGGGCAGCCAGTAACATCTTCAGCTCTGTAAATGCTCCACTAATGCACTTGAATATGAGGGGAAAATCCACTTAACACTTAAGTTAAGATTAAATAGGAATTTTCATAAGCTGTGTATTACAAAGTAATCAATCAGTGACGAGTGAAGTCATGTTTAGTAATTACCTGTTGGAGAAATCAAGTTATCTTCAAGCTATGACACTGTACCAACATATCTAAGAATTCAGCTAACACGATGAACATATTTTGTGTTGTTTATATCTTGCCATTCAATTCAATTCAACACATGTCTATTTAGTAGGTGCTGGGGACCCAGTGGTGAACAGACGGATGTAGTTCTTGCCATCACAGAATCAGAGTCTAGTGGAACAGACAGGTAACAAACAAATATTTAAACAAGTTAACTAAAACTGGTGGCATGTGCTATGAATGAGAACAAGGCTTTCCGAGATGGAGAAGCAGAGAGATACTTGATACCAGATAGACCTGGTGATTGACTGGATGTGGAAATGAGAAAGTAGGGTAACAACCGACTTACAGGTGTGTGGTCTGACCGATGCGGTGGATGTCTGTGTGATTCGGGAGGAGAGAGGACACAGATGAGGACTGAAATAGTTAAATGAAGGAGACCACCCAGGGAGAAGATACAGAGAGAAGAGAAGAAGGCTGGGAAGGAACCCTGAAGATCTTCAGAATTTAGAAAGTGGAAGAGAAGGAACTAGCAACTGAAACTGCAAAAGACCAGCTATTGGGGCAGGAAGAAAACCAGGAGGATGTGGTGTTACAGAGGACAAGGAAATGGAGTGTTTTAGGAAGGAGAGACAGGTTAATGGCATTACATGCCACTAACAGTTTGAAAAGATGGTCCACTGGATAATAATTAATATTAATTATGCAGCATAATCAATTAATTGCCTATGAAAATGGTGACTTAAAAGCCTCACAAGTACATTTTTCATATTGCTCTCCTCTGGTCTAGCTATCTTAGCAAATTTTAGATATTAATTCATGAGTGCCTATAATAAGCCCCAAAGCAGAAAGGAGTAAATAACTTTTTCAGAATGACAAATGATAGGAAAGACCTTGCAACTAAGCAATGGAGTGAGGACTGAAACCTAAGAAACACCACTTTCCTGTCTGGACTCAAGGGCCGTGTCCCACCCCTTGCCAACCTGGGACTGGGGCCTATGAGGCCATGAGGTCACGGACCAAGCTCATCTTCCTCAGCTTTGCATTCCTGGGGCTTATCATCGTGTCTGGCGTATGGAAGGGGCTCAACAAACATTTGTTCCGTGAAGGAACGAGGGCCTTAACGTGAACTGGTGGGAACTGTACATTTAGTATCAAAATAAGGTCCACCCATTGCCATTTGCTTACATGTTGCTCCCTTGTTTTTAATCAGGTCAAAGTCACAGTGTTCAGAGGTCCTGCAAAGCTGACCACACACTACAGGACGTGTCTAGAACCCCAATCTCTGTAAACCACGGTTGAAATTGTGTTCCTATGGATTCTGAGCTGTTTGCCAAATATGATTTACGTGGAAAAAAACCGTGATATCTGAGCACTTACACCATTCACAGCCTACAGCTGTCAGCCAGGTATTGAGCTTTCTGCAGGCAACAAGTTAAACAACCGCTGGACTGTTTGTTTTCTGAACTTGACTGGAGAAGGGGTGGAGAGTTGCTTGTTTCCTCTAGTTGATGAGGAGACCTCAGGGTGACCTCTGGCCCAGGTCAGGGCTTTTACATCAGAACCAGTGAAAGTGGCCTGTGATTAGGTGCAGACGCTTCTCTGGAGGGGACAGCAGCATTCCTTAGCTGGAGATGAACCTATCTCTAACTTAAGGGCTTCTTTGATTTATGGCTGCCTGGAGCAATAACCAGAGTAGATAACCACAAATTGCCAGAATACCCATCCCAGAAAGCCTGGTTCCCTAGATCTATCCTCCAATTTGGCCTGCAGAATGTCATATGCACGGCATCACATGGTTGTATGTACTCTTTGAATCTGAGGGGAATATTTATAGTTGAAGACTAGGGGAAAAGGTCTTTTGTTGTTGTTGTTGTTGCCATAAGAATTTCTTCCATAATTGCCTTTTGAGCTTATCATTTCTTAGGAACAATAAACATCATTAACACTCTTGAAACCTTGAAGGGCTTGTAATTGACCGGAGTGTCAAGGTAACCTGAGCCAAACCTCGGTGAGTTGAGCCTAACCACTTCCTACCTTCCCACTTTGCGGATACCTCATCATCCGATTGTGTTCCCACGTCCCTAGGCTGCCTCTTTATTACACAGATCTCCCCTTCCCTCTCAAATTTCAGAAGGTAAAGTGGTATAGTGAGAAAAGTATAGATTTCTCTTTTGAGTTTTATTTTGTTTTGTTTACCACTTACAGGCCACAAAGTCTTGGGCAAGTTAAGTAGCTTTTCAGAGCCTCAGTTTCCTTCTCTCTAAAGAGAGGGCACTGCTGTGCAGATTAAGAGAAAATGCATATAGATGTGTAGCACAGGGCCTAACTCTTAGCAGAATTCACCCAATGTTCCCATCACCCTTCCCCACCTGGAGTCTGGCTGAAATAATTTTAATGTGCTTACAGTAAAAAAGGGTTTCTGAAAATGCAGGGCTTAAATGTGAAGAAACACCCTATTATACTGGGCAAGCCAGTGTGGGGGATATTTTTGGGGTGACATTTATTTAGAAATCCTCAAATAAAGAACTTCTTTGTAAGAGATCAGATATCCCTCTCACCACCCAAAATAATAATTTCTCCCTGGATTTCTTCTTACCCAATACTTATAGAAAAATCAGGATTCATGGTTTACCTAAACCATTGATTTTTCAAATTTTGATGTGTTTAAGTTTCAAACACATACAGAATCTCAGGAACAACTCCCTGAGATTTTGACTCAATAGGTCTCTGAAGGGGGCCTCATTTCGGCAAACAGTAGACTAGACCTATAGATATGTTCACTCCACAAATTGAAATGACAACACAAGCCATTTTGCTCCAGTCAAATCCAAGTTAACTTGAACAGGAAACCGGTGCTGACCAGCAAGAGCAAAGGCAGTCAGTTCCAAGAATCTATTACTTGACAATGTTCAACCTGCCTACCACCATTGCTTTTCTAGTGCTGGTAAGTAGCAGGTGCCTAATAAGTTGAATATTAAATCTGTGTGATATTTTTAAAAAGAAAAATAAAACAATATGAGCATAATAAAGCAGATTGGATGGTACAAGATGTACTCCAGGGAAAGGTTATGTTCATTTTCATAGAGAAAAAAAAGATTACACACACACACACACACACACATACATACACACACATCATTTGCTTTAAATTTGACTGCAAACTTCTGACTTATTTTAGAGCCTGGATACCTATGATGGTAACCCATTTCGAACATGTGGGAGTTCCATTTACCAGAAAACAGGCCGTTCCTAACATAGTATGATTCTAGTAAGAGAAGGGTTCCTCAGTGATGTGCTCTTTCAGTGACATCTGCATGCTGAGAGGATGTCAGCATCCACCCAATACCTTTGTTTCAGAGGAGGGAGCAGAGCTCAGAGAAGGAATGCCAGTGTGAGTTAGATGCAGGAATCTCCCCTTCTTGCAGATCTGTCCCATCTCCCTGCCTCCACAAGCAGAAGTTAGGAGCTACTCCAGGATGTTTCTGAACCACACACTTCCACGACTGTTTTGACCGACTTGATAAAGTGCACGCTATGGCCAGGATAAAGCCTCGTCTATAGAAGGTCATCAATTATACAGACAGGTATGAAGCCTGTGTGGTTGAAACAGGCTTTCTCAAGGTAAAGCTGCATCTCATACATGTGGCTGGCTATCTGTACATGCCTCCAAATATGAACAAAAAAAATATTCTCTGCTTACATGATGTCAAATACCCTGAATCATATTTTCACTGAAGTAATCATCTGATGGTCAACAGAATTAAAAAAATATTGCAAGGTTTGCATTAATGACTGCATTTTCTTAGGCTCAGCTAAAGAAGGCATTACATATAGTTCACGTAATTTATGAATAATCTAGGAATCTTAGTGGAAATCTGATCTAATATATTAGAACAGGTTACTTAAATAATAAAAGAATAACAGGGTGGCTCCTGGTTAATCAACACCAACCATTCACATCTCCTCAAGTCAGATAAGCTTAAATGAGCCTAAGGGAGAAGATAAATAAATTAAGAGCATGAACAGATTATATAGGTTCTCTCAGAAAGCCCACACCAGCTGCGGTGTGCCTTGTGGCTGGCACTTCTGGAGGCAGAGTAAAATGATTAAAAGAATGGATGGACTCACATTCAAGTCCCTGCTCTGCCTCTTACCAGTTGAGAGTCTTTGGGCAAAATCCATAACCTGTCTGTCAGAGCCTCAGCTTCTTCTCCCATAAAATGAAATAATAACATACCCACCAATAGGCTTCCCATGAAAACCAAGGAGAGAATGTAAGTCAAGCCATAACACGTGGCAGGTGCTGCAGAATCGTGTTCTACTACAGGGAGTAGAAAAATCAAAGTGTGCAAGAATAACTTAGTATCCTGAAGGTACATCAGGGGTTTCAGAATCTCTTCTGTGGGAAGAGAAAGTAAGGTCTTTATTTCATTGAATATTCAGGAGGCAGTGAAATGATGGATCATCAAGCATAATTGTTTGTTTCACTGTTTAAACTGCTCCAATCCAAAAAAAACGAGAAAAGATATTTCAGGGAAGCAGGTCCTCTTACATTTGCAATGAGGTTTTTACTTCACAAGGCCTCTTCACATACATACTCTGGGAGATAGGCAGGGACAAACTATCATAGTGTAAGGGTCAAGAGCACAGGTCATGGGGTCAGAGAGCCAGACATCTGTCCCCTCTAAGACCAATGAGATCTTGAGCTGATCATTCACTTTTCTTGCCCGTACAACTGAGATGATGACATCCAGGGCTGCTTATCTGATTTTAAAATATAAGATGCGAATTTCGTCCTTGCTTGGTATTGATCAACCAGGAACCACCCTCTTCTCTTTTTTCCTCTAGTATCCAATTCCAATGCACTGATATCATAGGGCGGCTCTAAGGATTAAATAAAACCATGTGTGCAATGATCTTAGCCCAGTACCTGGCACACAGGAGTCAATACGTAGTTCCTAAAATGATTCTGATATCATCGTTTCCATGTTCTGTCTGAAGAGACTGAAGTTAATTTAAGCAGCTAGTTAATGGCAGAAAGGGACCCAAGCCTCTGAGACAATTCTGTATCAAAAAGCACAGGTTTCACAGGGGTTCTGCCAAAACTTTGGCCCGACAAAAAGGATGACTTGTTAGAGGTCCCAAAGCATGTCAGGAATGCAGCAGGGCACAGAATCTGGCCCTTCCTCTCAGTAGTTATTAATCCAGAGACTGCGTGTACAAACCTGCTCAAGTGCTGCAAAGAGCTACCTCATCAACCGTGAAGGAAATTCAACCTCTTGGGACAAAGAATAGGCTTTGGACTTCTTGTGATATTCTCTTGTAATCGTGTCTCTTGGTCGATCTAATGTTAGGAGCTGGCTGCCATCTGCATTGTTTTATTGGTTCTTTGCAATTACTTTGGAATGAAAAGTAAAGTCAGAATTTATATTCGAGAATGTTTTTTCTGATAATGAATTCCTTTGCTTTCTACTAAGTCTGAGAAGTTGGCTTGAGCCAAAATTGGCTTTGGGTTTCCCATCACCTCCTATCCACTGAGACTTGTATTCATTCACATTTGTACCAGTCTTTGCAAAGACTGTGCTAAGCCTGGAGTTTGGTGCTGACCAGGAGCGGTGAGAGGTGGAGAACAGCACAGATATGAGATACACACGTGGAAATAGCTGTGTTGAGGCTGAAGGAGATGCTCTAGCGAGTTCAGGACGGAGAAAAAGTTGCATGCAAGGAAAGGGTGTGGTTTTAATAAATGAAGTGCTTCTTACACAGCCCTCATCCACTGCCCACCAACAGCCAAACCAGTGGGGATGAATTCTTGCTTTTCTAATATTCGGCAACTTCTGAGCATATTGGAAAGAGCAAGGGAATGTGAAGTATGGCAGATATCGAGAAAGGTGAACTTTAAAGCCCTAGGACCCTCTTCCGTAATCACAGAGGTGAGATTCATAAAGGAGAAGACACACTGCGAAGCTCCTCTCAGCTTCACGATCACAGGAAAGGTTTGGTCCAGGCCGAAGGATTTTGCTAATTAGCATATTTTGACTTTTTGCCATGTACATTCTTGTTGGGTTCCCATTTCTCAGAATCTTAGAAGAGCTCTTCGTGTACTTTAAACATGAATTATAAGAACATGAGCTTTGAACCTGAAAGCAGCAGGATGCACTTATAAAATTGGCAGGCTGAAAATACAGAACTGCATTTAAATTGGGAAGTATTGACCATTGCAAGAATTAGGTGCTGTGAATGAAGTGTTTTGAACTTACCTGCATCTCGGTCCCTGATACAGTAGTCTGGAGAATTCTCAAAATACACGAGGTCGTTTTTCGTTGGCTTCTTAAACCTCTTGTTAGCCACAGTGAAGCCAGTGCCATCCTGGTTCATGACGACTTGGATGGCCCCATTGTACTTTCTCCACAGATAATCACCCGTTTTTCTGAAGTCGGCCATGGCCAGCCAGCATGTCCGCAGAGTGCATGAACCACTCACGCCGTGACACTTGCACTCCTGTTTCAAAAACCTCTTTACAGCCTGTGGGGAAAGACAGGCAAGTTCAGTGGAGATGGACTCGAGCTTGTGACACATGCTACAACTTTTGGAGCAACCAAAAAATGACTGAAGATACAGGACCCTGGGGCTTAGGACTGGGAGATGTCCAAGGTCACTTGCTGGTCACTTCAGCCACACTGCCCTGATGACAGCATGTGGGGAGGCAGGGAGAGAGTGGAGGACAATGCCTAACTGTGACCCCCATTAGGTTATCAGTATATCAAAAACCTCAGCAATTTTAATTTAATAGGGTACAAGGCCAGTTTGAAGAGTAAGAAAATTAGAGCATTTTCTAAATAAATAAAGCTTTATTATATTAAAATGTATATTATTATTAAAATGTATATTATTACTCAAATGAGAAGAACAAAGTAGTTGCTAAACCCGCATCTTTTAATAAGCCAATACTAGTGATTATTACTATTTATGGGGTTCTCTCCACATTCTAGGCATTGTGTTAATGCTTTCTACACTCTGTGTCAATTACCTTAGTCTTCACAACAATCCTATGCTTCCATAATGTACTTATTTTTTGCATCTCAGGAGGGAAAGCTGCTGGACAGATGGGAACCAAGTGGGGCAGAGTGGGGGACCAAGATAGCCCTCCTAGGATTGTGTTAGTGGCACAGGCTTGCAGTCCAGGTCACCCAGTGAGCCTAATACCAAACACCCAAAATATAAAGATACAGGGGTGGGGGCACATGGGGGAGTGGAGTTCCAGAAAAGGAGTTCATGCCAATATTCTTTAAAGATGCCCAGATCTCTGTGACATGGAGGACCAAACTAATGACCTTCCTCCTGCTCTCTTCTCCGTCCTTGCCCTCTAAAGCTGGCTCATGTTGACGAGGACAATTCCAAATGTAACAGGGCTCCATCCGCTATGACTAGCTATGTGGGAAACATCTGGATGCTGAGGCCCAACCTGGGAATGAATTAACAGCCGTAGGGCCACCGTGAGGTCTTGGCTCCTTCAGCTCTAGAATGCTTTTGACACATTTCCAGGCATGTGAATAAATTTGGACTGACTTTCTGGAATAAAGAACATTTCTGCACACTCAGTTCTGCTAGAGTGTTGGTCAGAAACCGAGTCTGTGGAAGAGGCAAACCAGGTCTGAGCACCAGGTTTCAGTTACCCATGGCGAGGCCCTGGAATATTGGTATCTGTATGTTTGGGGTGTCTAGGGGAGGGGTGAGCATGAGTGGTTTGGGTAGCTCCACCTGGGCTGCATGCCGGAGCCTCTCACCCATGTCCCTCACTCACACCAACTGTACCAGAATCTCAGGGAGTGGGCACAGCAGGCTTTCAACTACCACCTCCAATTTGTTAGAAATAGTTCTCCTAATGTGTTTGTTACCTTAAGAATTTTGTTCAGAGTACTATCTTGGAGAATGTCAACAAGAGGGTGCCCTGCTCCCTCCATCTATGCCCCCCACCCCAGATACCCTCTGTTTTGGGGATGCAAGTTGAGGATGGGGACTCTTGGCAGGGGGTTCTCTTTTTCTGCTCTGTAACTGAGCCAAGGACCAAAACCATGGTCTTGTTGAGATCCCTAAGACGATCACCCCCACAGCACTTCTTCCTGTCACATTGCTTTAGGTACCTGTTGGGGACAGTCTCTTATTGTCAGTTGTGATCTCCCTTGAGCTTGGGAATTGATTATGAATGCTAATTCTTCACAGCTTATTTCTTTCAAAGCTGAGTCATTTACTCACAAATAATACCCCTAGGTTTCCAAATGACAGGAAATATTACCATCTTCCCTTTGTAATACAAGTTCCCAGGTTGCAAACTTCAAAGCTGGTTATTTTTATATGGTTAATTGAGGAATTTGCATATTAATTTAAGTTGGATCTTAATGATACACCTTATAAATCTAAAAATACACAGGACAGTGGTGCACACTGCTGATCATCATTCACTCACTGTTGAATGGCCAAGGCCACTCCCCTCTTCCTTCCTCACTTTATTCAGGTGTTGGGCAGCCACGTGTTTCAGAGGTAGCCAGGCTTCTCTCTGACCCCAGAGCAGCCCAAATCAATAAAGTAATTTCATTGTCCTGTCACGATTTTTTTTTCAACAGATGACATATGATGATTCAATTTGGGCCAATACGATGTCAAGAGTAATCTGTTGAGGGACTAGTGAGAAAGGTTTCTTCACTCTTTAAGAAACACATTTAAAATCCTAATATAGATTATATTGTGCTTTTCTCAAATTTTGAATTATTAATACTCTGCTATCCTCCTTTCTTTTGAATAAATCAAGAATTAACTGAGTAACATTACAGACCTACTATAACAGGGAAAAAAATACAGAAATAGGGGGGATGGCATTGCATCTTCCAAACTAATAGTCATCAAAAATCTATTCACAGGAGAAATACAAAGTACTAACAAAAAGACAAAAGATGTTCAACTTCACTAGTAATCAGAGAAATACAAACTGAAAAATGCAACACCTTGTTTTATTTTATTATTTTATTTTATTTTTTGCCTAGCAGTTTAGCAAGTAGTAAAAAGATAGATGATGATATCTGGTGTTGGTAAGAGTATAGGGAAGGAGATGCTTTTAACAAACTGCTGGTGGGAGAGTAGGTTGATAAGCCATTTAAACGGAGAGCGTTTTTGCAACACATTTAAAAATTTTAAATGTACATATCCTTTGACCTTGGTGATTCCATCTTGGAAATATTTGCATTGATTTTGAGGACACACACCCACTTGGATGTTCATTGTAGCATAGTTAGCAATAGTAAAATATTAGGAAAAAACCCAAATAACATCAATAGGAAAATGGTAAAGCATAATGGAATATTATGTAGTCTTTGAATGAGATAGATCAGTCTTACAGGCGTAAAAAAAAGTCAGTTGATCTAAGCAAAATGCAGAATAATATATGTGGTATGATCCACTTTTAAAGTCCTGAATACATGCGTATACACAGAGGAGGAAGAGAAAGAATGCTCTTTTACAACCTGGCTGCTATCTGAAGGGTTGCACGGTCTGAAAAAAAGAGTAAAACAAAAAGAGTCCAACTATCTGCACAGTAAAACACAGGAGTCTGGGACTAGTTCCCTGGCTCCTGGAGAGAGCCAAGCAGTGGTTCTTATTCGGGCTGCACATTAGATCACCTGGGGGTCCTTCCGGCCCACGGATTCCGGCCTCCCCCGGGACAGAACAAATCAGACTGTGGGCGGGATGGGGCCGGGTCTTGAGGGCACTTCGGGTCTCAGGTGCTTCTTACACTGAGCCCTGGCTGAGAATCTCGCCCAAAGCCAGGAAAGCCACGGAGGACGAGAGGAGCTCCAGTGCCACCGCCCAGGTCTCGGCCCAGGAGAGTCGGAGCAGGCCAGCCATTCCCGCAGAGGGGGCGGCGTTACGGTTCCGGGAACAGAGATGTCTCATTATTGAATAAGAAGTTGTGTCCTACCCTATGTCTCCAAAACATCCTCACCTCCGGAAGAAAGTCCGCCACGAGCAACAATTAGCCCAAGTGCTTCTTTGGAGGAAATGAAACACGGAGGTGACCAGTGGAGTAAAAGCCAAGCGTTTTTAGAGGAACAGGCTGTAGAAGAGGGTCCTGTCCAAAAGGCCGCGCCCCACCCTCACTCCAGGGGTCTCAGGGGTGAGGGGCTGGGTGCCTTCCCCGCAGGCCGCTAACAGAGCCGCTGGCCACATTTTATTTGCTCAGTAAAAGAAGTAGCGAGCAAAGGGGACCTGGGGACATCCCAGGGGCTGCCAGATAGTCTGGGGCTTCTTGTGTTTGTTTTCAATGATTACTTTCAAGTTTTTTAATTATGGAAATGCGTGCACATGATTTTAAAAATATCAGATAGTCCAGATAAGATCAGGGTGAAAAGCAGCAGCAGTCTTTGCACCCTTCTTCTCTCTGCTGTCCTGACTCTCCCCTTTGGCACAGCCCAGCCCCGGCATCAGTCACTTTCGATGAATTCTGCTTTTCGTCCTAAATGCTTATACGACCAGTTCTGTGCTAGTGGACCGCCAGCTTTGTGAGAAATAGAGAAAGGCATCCCATCCTCAAGACATTTTATAGACATCTGCCAGAAAATTGCCATCATAACTAAACAAATTTACAATAACAGGTGACTAGCCCTCTGGAAGGGTGCAATGCAAGGCAGACACAACTGAATGTGGCAGGTCTGCCTGTCACTGTTTATTTACCTACCAATCAACATTCCATATTTCCTAATAGTCTTCTTATTATGGAGAGTGAGAACTCAGGCCTCACTTCCCTCACTCCAACTCCCAACATGGTTGTATCACGATTCTGCTGACCTCGGCAACTTCAAGGAGCAATCTTACACCTTGTCTTCATCCAGAAGTCACAGGTGCTATCTCTTATGAAGATATTGCAGTCCCTCTCCCCTTCTGCTTTCCAGTCTCAGCCAACAGTGCCTGTCCTTTCATAGTGACAAAGCTGATAGCACTAAAGTTCTGTTCTGTAACTATAGTTAAGTCTTCCACAATATGTCTAGACGTTGATTCTAAAAACTGAAAACAATAAACATCTATGTAAAACGGTTAACCGCACAACCAAGGACAGTGCCAGGACTGCATTGTACAATCCATAATCCAATATCACCATCTCTGTGCCAAAGAAGAACGTTCCTGGAGTGAGGTTTGGTGTTTTCTCATTTTACTGGCTACCAGTTGCATTTCCTATAACTTAATGTTTTCCACTCTCACAGTCATTCCACCTGCTCCATCACTTCTCCTCGTTTCTTGGGGAGCTCCACGGTCCTCTACTTACTCCAACCTGGACTGGCTATCCAGCCGAGACCTGACATCGTGCTCTCCTGTTGTGGACACGCTCTGCTAGATGCCACGTCTTCTCTCTTGTTTTATTCCTTTATTCCTTTGCTACAGCCCCTTCTTGAGTAACTCCTTCAAGGTGCTCAGGGGACACATTTCCTGAATTCTTGCATATCTAAGATGTCTTTATTTAGCCCTAACACTTGATTAATAATTTGGCTGTGTATAGAATTCTGGGTTGAAAATAATTTTCCCTGAAAACTGTGGCGGTGTTGCTCCCCGGGTTTGGCCAATAGTGTTATGGTTGGGAGGCTGATGTCTGGCTGATTCTTTGGCAACTGATTTTTGTTTTCATTTCACTTTGTGGTTTTTTTTCCTACATAAAAGGTTCTAGAAACTTTCCACTATCCTTGGTGTTCTAAAATATCACAATAATATATTTAGGATTTTTAAAAAATTAATCCTGCTCAGCAGTCAGTGGGCTCTTTCAATCTGGAACCTCTTGTCCCTCAGCACTGAGACGTTCTCTTCATATTTTCCTCCCCTTCATTGTTTTAAGTATCTCTTTATGGCATTCTAATTACTCAGTTGCTGAGCCTTCTGAATCCATCCTCCATGTATCTCATATTTTCTCTTTAATATTTTTAACACTTCCTGGTTTATTGAGGAAGACATTCCATTAGAGTAACACTCCTGGCTCTCTCCTCCCCCTTATTCATTTCTTCCCAGGGGGAGAAGTGACTTGCCCAACTGTGAGTTTAGAGGAAGGAGCAGGGCTTGAGAGCTCCTGAGCTCTTTGTCTTTGGAGATGATGAGTTAAAATCAGCTCCTGCCTCCAGCAAGGGGCTCCCCTGCACAGCCCCCAGCACCCACCCAGTGACAGGGTGAGTAAGGCTGCCCGGTGCAGGGGTGAAGTGCTAGGAAGCAATTCATAGCTTCGAAGCTACATCCTCAGTGCAACTTTTTTCAGTAGTGCAACGGACGTGTTTATTCCATCTAGCTGCCTCCCTTGTTCATTTTTCAGCTGGTTTCAAATTCAGTTGGGAAAGATGGGTGCTATTTATGGATCTCCTTAGAATCCGTTTGTCTTTTTTTGGGCTTCTTGTTTTATTTTCTGGGAGATTTCTTTGGCTTTCTCTTTCAGGTTCTTTCCTGTTCTCTACTTGTCACTTTTGCAAAGCGTCCATTCTTGTTGTTCATGGATTTTACTATCTTCTTGAATCTCCGTAAAGAGAATAATTAAGCTTTTAAAAAATTATCTTCTCATCCCTGATTTGTTGATTTTTCTTCTTGGGGCCATTTTTCCTGCACTGTTGGTCTTTTTAATTTCATGGTGCCGAATTTAATCAAATATATGATAATCCCTGGACGGTCTCTTCATATCAAAGAATGAAGTCATAAAAAGGTATTTAGGAACTCTTGTTATATGGGTGGAGCTTACGGGGCAGAGAGATTTGTTTTCTGGTGAGTAAGTAAGACATTGGTTATCATGCTGGGTACTAACTAACTCCGAAAGACTTGACTTCCAGGAGTTCTGCTCAATGGAGGAGAGGAGGGGATGGGGTTCGGAATTACATTTGTGGGTTTTCCAGTTAATCCCAGTCTCAGGCCTGTGCTTCTCTCCAGTGCTCATTTGGATGTGAAATTTTCTCAGGGCATCTTGGTTCTCACTTTGGCTATTGCCTCATCTGCTTTTTCTTTTCCACCATCTGCTGTGGCTTCTCCCTTCCTCTCTATCAGTTACGATTTCATCATTTCCTTTCCACTCTCCAGAAATTTGTTGAGCGCTCTCATTTCTTTGACCATTCTCTTTATTGTTTATTTAAACCATTTTTACCCCATCTCTATGTCTTTAATGAGGTTTGGAGAAGGAAGAGGTGAAACAGCATATGTCCTGCCTACAGTCTTGAGTCCATTTGCACTGTGAAATGTTCTGGAAGGAGACAAGGATCGTGAGGGGAGGAAATGTTCCCATTTTATGATATACTTCGGCACTGCTCAACTTGTTACTTTTGTTTGTGCAATCACTGTTTTTACAACAGAAAGAAAAAACATGAGAAAGAACCCATTACAATGACTTGCTGTCTCTCTCCAATGACTGATGCTGACTGCTTTTTCCAGAAACATAGGCCACAGCCCCCAGACACAGTTAAGTCTTGTTTTCTGTTTTGTCTCTTAAATCTTTTCTAAAGGATCTCTTATTCTTCTTTCTTTATCTTTGATTTTTAAAATAGGCTGCTTTCAAGATTCCGTTTTCAGCCTTCTCTTATGCTCCTCTTCACATATTCACAGCTCTCATGGCTTCTTTAAAAAAATTTTTATTTATTGGGGTGACAGTGGTTAAGAAAATTATATAGATTTCAAGTATATGATTTTATAACACATAATCTGTATATTGCATTGTATGTTCACCACCCAAAGTCAAATCTCCTTCAGTCAAATCTCTTTCTGTCACCAATATATTTGACCCCCTTTACCCTTTTGTACTCCCCGCCCCACCCTTCCCTCTGGTAACCACCATACTATTGTTCGTGTCTATGAGTTTTCGTTTGTGTGTCTTGTTTGTTCATTTGTTGCTTTCAGTTTTATATCCTACATATGAGTGAAATCATGGTTCTTGACTTTTTCCATTTAACTTATTTTGCTAAGCATGATATTCTCAAGATCCATCTATGTTGTTGCAAATGGCAGTACCTCATGGCTTTTTATATCACCATCTTGGTCAACACAATTCTTCATCAACAATTGTCCTCTCACCAATTGCTTGATCCCATTTAATGTTTACTCTGTGGCATACTGTCAGTAAAAACTTGCTTATTGGACATGACTGCTTTTAAAAAGGCAAGTAAATTTGACTGCTGAGGACTCCTTGGTGGTTAGCCTCATGGAAATGAGTTTAATTTAATGAATAACTTTTCTCAATAAAAAATCTCCAATGAGCTCATAATTGCTTAAGTGTTAAAATCTTAGCTGATTTTTGATGGCCTTTGAATCTTTGAATTTGAGCATTTTAAGTCTTCAGGTCTACAGAGGCTATTCTCTACTCTTAGAATTTTAGAAACTTATAAATGTTTGCATTTTATACCACAGAGACAGAAGTCTGAATTTAAAAAAAGAAAAAAAAAAAAGCTTTGGAAGAAGGAAATACATGCATTGTTCAGGCTAGAACAATCCTGTTTTATATTTATCTGCTCCAAGTTATTGCCAGACCATAATAATGAGGCATAACATTCATTAGTCTCTTATCATATGTCAAACCTTGCTAAGAACTTAATATTCACTATTTACTTAGTCCTACCAAGCACGTAAGGTATATACTACTTTTGCCCCACTTTACAGATGAGGGGATTCAGACACCCTGAAGCTGAGGACCTTGCCCTCAGTCTAATAGCCAATGTGGCTGGGGCAGGATGTAACCCAAGCCTGTCGCCACCTCAAATCACTCTGTGAGCATTTATCATACTGGGGTTCACCAACCCCCAGGGGTTCATGTTCTCTGGGTTCAATGAGTTCTACAAGAGTTTTTACACTTAGTGTTTGCATATCTAATTAGTCTACAAAGAATTGTTTTCTTTGTAGACTAATTAGATATGCAAACACGGTTGTAAAGACAAACTTCTATGGAGAATGAAATTTTAGTTTCCTAAGTCAGCTTTTCTGAAGACTGAGCCAAAGCAATACCAGGATGTCTTTGTAAAATTTATTACATGAGAATTCTTTTAAGGACCTGCATTTTGCTAAGTTTATGACCCCTGTATGTGCCATATGGAGTCTCTTCTTATCAGAAAAAGGGCATTCTGCGTCTGTAAAGGGAATGCCCCAGTGCTCCAACTCAACGGCCTAGCTTGCCTTAGAAATCCTACTTAGAATTTATTTTAGGTTCTTAGATGCTGTGTTTTAACTAACTGATTTAGTTAACTTGAGCATTCAAAGAAGTGTTAGTACTTGACTTTTTAGTTGGGTGTATGCCATAAAACAACTAACATATTTCTGGTCCTATATCAGTTTTCCTGAGAGAAGCACATTAAAAACATATTATTTAATTTTCAAATGCTGGCTTAAAGCCAAGTACATTTATAAACAATTAAATCCTTTTGACATGTCCACATCTCTAAGAGTTACTAAAAATCAGACCAACTTACATCTTTCAAAAATACATGTTCTGGAACTAGGAAAACAAGGAATATTTATGAGAAGACTGCAGTTAATTTGCTTATGCAGTCTTTTATTAACTTAAATAAGACATTGTGATTTCTTGAGCACTGTCATTCTTTAAAAACAGTGACTACGGGTGGGCTTAGCTAGGAAATATAAGGTGTGGAATTTATATTTGTGGAATTCAAGAACATTACTGTTGACTATCCATATGTATAATAATTCTTGTTGACTAATGAGGCCAGTCTAAAAGACATTTTTCTATGAATAATAGAACTTTACATGGAACTGTAACAATTTTGTTAAGAGTTGTTCTCTGCTTTGGGACTTTAATTCTGGTTGGGTTTTGATTCATATGCTATATAAAGATCTACAGTATCAGGCACATACTACTTTTGGGTCCAAGAAGACAGAGGTGAGGCTGGCAGAGCTGATCTAATTTTTCAAAATGCATTTAATTTGATAAACTAAGGAGACCAATCAGAAAACATATTTACTAAATGAAGGTTGTGCCTCATGAGGACGCTGAACACTATAAACAAGAGGGTTAGTATGAATAGGAGGTTAAAGCAATCTGGTTCCATAGTTCCCTTCAGCTTTATCATTTTCTTTTCTATTGATATTCCTTGCTCTTTGAGAGTGATTTCTTTTGAATCCTATCCAGTTCTCTTGGTTCAGACCTATTTATTATTTATCTTAAATGGCATCACAGGATCTATTCTTGGAGGCCTTCATTAGGCCCTGGGTTTACTTGCCTATAAGGTTGTGTTTACATTTTGTACAATATCCATTCCTGTTGACTCTGGTGGTATTTCCTGTAGACAGAACTTAGACGCATCTGCTTTGTCTGGGCGCCCCAGTGCTCCACAGCACTGACCTTGAGTGGTGCTGGTTTGGGCAGGGCGTGGAACCAGAAACTCTGGATCCCTTCACCCTCTGAACTTCTCTCATATAAAATGTCAAGTAAAGCTTGAATTTCAGCTACCAAATAAATTCAGTTTCTTTTGTTACTTCTTACCACCCTATTATAGACCTTAGTCTCATCATTCCTCAACTCTGATGTTTTTTCTGTTCCTGTATGTTTCTTGGTCTTGTAATCTCTTTATCATGGAAAGCATCTCTCCTATCTCAGTAGAAAATATCTCCAGCTCAAACACCCAGTTGTTTTATGACATAACCTTTCTCTCCTTAACTAACTGGCCCTTTGGCTAATTTTTCTATATACTACCTAGCATAGACCTTGTCTCACAGTTGTATTTCACTTGTCTCCCTGACTAAAATTTACTTTCTTGTGCTCAGGGGATTTGTCTTGTACCAAAAAAACAGTGCTTTTCCAAAGTAATTCCATAATAAATTATCTGTTGAAACAAATTTAGTTCAGCACATAAGAATAGTGTTCTCAAACTTACAGTGCTATTAGTTAAAATTTTGTGAATCCACCAAAAAAGACTTAAGTTGCTTTGGGCTGCTCTCAATACTAGCAGTTATGTTCCTGACATTAAAAACATTTTTCCTGTTGTTTAAAAAATAATACCTATTCTTTTTAGAAAACTTGTAAAATAAAGATGTCCATTGGTAAACTACCTTCCAAGGGTGGTGGCTGCTGCTACTTTTTTAAATACAGAAATAGTGTGTGTGTGTGTGTGTGTGAAATTCTCAACAGAGGCGACATGGAAAGGTAGATAAGGACATAAAGGTGAAGACAACTGGGTTTGCTCCTCCAAGCCCGGCACTTCATAATTGTGTGACCCTGAGTTAGTCACTTGATCCCTCTGAGGACCAGTTTCTCATCTGAAAAATAGAAATACTAATACTGTTTTTTATTCCTATATGGGTTTTTGGAAGATCAAATTACAAAATGTTTGACAGCATTTTATACATTAGCAAATTATTATATGTCTGGTTTTTATTAGTATGTTAAACTGTACCAAAGATGAGTATATAGATACATAGAGTGATCAGAGTGAATCCTAAGTAACAGTTAAGACTGAATTTATGTCTAGCTCTATTACCTGACTTACAAATAAAGGTCACTTCACTAAAGGGAAAGAAACTCATTTTTATTGAACACCTACTATATGCCAGGTTCTCTGCTATTTGCCTTACATTTGTCTTCCCACAGCACCCTTTTCCATATGACAGAACCTGAAATTCAGTGAGCAAAGCCACTGGTACTGCAAATGAAACTACGGTGTGTCTTATTTCAAATCCCATGTTCTAAGCTTTACCTTCTGGGGAAAGTATTGTTTTGAAATTCCTTATTATAGAAATGTCCAGTGATTGGGGGCAGTATTTGATTGCATACATGGATGATTTTGATACAGATTCTCTTAAGAAAGAAGTTGCAATTATCTCACCAAGAGGAAAGAGTGGACTCATTTAAAAGTCGTTTTTAACCTCCTGAAAGGGAACAAATGGTGGATATCATCCATGTACCTTTTGCTGATAATTTACCTAAACATATCTTAAGATATAATTTAGAAGTTTGATAGTATGGCTTCTTTAGATGTAAAAAGAACTACTGAGGGAAGCTGTGAAATATCTTTCTCGATAGAATGTTTGTATTGAACAGGTAGATTTATCTATTTAGGAATTATTAATAGTCCTATGTCAAGGTAGAAAACTAGACTCAATCAAGAATGAGTTTCAAGTAAACATGAAAGAAAGAAACATCATAAATTCTGTTGAAGCTCTGATTGAAACGAAGTGATATAACAGCACAGAAGATCTAAAATGATATTACCATACAGAGACACATGAGGGTGCTCTAACCAGCTGCTATAATAAATGAATTAAACTGCTCAAATATTGGGGGAAATTAAGGTCTTTTGTGAATGGCAGTGTTGAATTCCTGTTTATAACATTGGCTAAACAGAACAATCTTGGAATAGTTTTTTTTTTTTGGAATGCATTGGTTCTCCCGACCACTACCACCATTTAAAGGAGTAGATGTTCATATTGGACAATTTGGGAAATACTGAAAAGCACAAAGAAGAAACAAAAATGAGCTGGTGTTGCTGTCATTCTGGGAGGTTGGGGTTTTCAAGAGCCAGGCCAGTCGGAGGATTAGCTCAGGAGGCCTGCCTCCAAACACGAGCGCAGCCTGTTCTCATTTTGATTCCACAGACCTTCTGCTCATACAAAGGGGGAGTAGAGACTAGGGGTCTAATGACCGCAAAAAGAGAATTAGAGACGCATGTTTATCTCAATACATTTACTCTCATTAAAGTTCATATTCACTGACATCATGCATCTCCTTGAAAAAGTCTGCCCACCCACCATTAATTAAAGCCACATTTTAAAAAGTCAGTGTGTGCACTTTTATTCCAATCAAAAGTAGCCTCAGTTTTGCAGAGTAGGCAGGAGGATCTGAGGCCTGACAGCTGTTCACCTCTACACAGTGAGGAGTCATGTGACTTACATTAAAAGTCATGTTTATTCAGAGCCTACAAGATAATAGCTAAGATCTGTTGTCTTCGAGAGTTAAAACATTCAATATCTAATGACCTATTAAGCAAAGTTAACATTTATTTTGATGAGTCAACATTCTTTTGGCTACAATGCATGACTATATGCCTTTATCTTTACAAATAATCTAACTATTTTTCCTGCTTGAATAATTAAGCAGCACAGTCCTATCAAAGACACCACACTTTATAACTTACACATGCAATATCGATGTCAACACAAAGGTCAACGTAAATTTTCCTTTATCCTAACTATTGCACGAACAATAATTACCAATAGTTATAGGATTGCACAACCATAGTTTATATTCTTGGCAGTAGTCACTACAAATTCATAAATTCATGGAAATAAGGAATGTTGATTTTTAAAGTTCAAGAAAGTTACTATTTGTAAACAGTTCAGGTCACACTCATCTTATTCCATGTGCTAAGCAAGAATTCTTTCTTTCCAACTTCCTTTAAATGAGATTTGGTCTCTCCATGAGCCTAGTAAAAGTTTTCAACCAAACAGATCTGCATTTTTTCCTATTCTTTTTCATATTAAAGCCCTCCTCCCCTGGGACCTTTCAATTTTATGTTGATCTTCCTTTACATATTAATATCAAGCATGTTTTAATTTTGTGTTGACAATAGACAAATTATGGTTATCACTTCTTATTGGCAATTAGATAATTTTAGAATCATTCTGACTAAATGTTTGATTAGCCAAGCCATTTTATGCTTTTTGCCAAAAGCACAACATGCAGCATTCAGTTATTCTGGTCATGCAGAGAGATGTGGCTCATCAATGGATCTGAACACTGTCATTGAAATGATTTACCCCTAGGCCACAATACTTCTGGGCTAGGATTTGAAACCTGAGTTCTAGTTCTGACTTTTCTACTGATTCTCCATGTGACCTTCAACACCTGAGGGTCTATTTTCTCATCTAACAAATGGGAAGGGGATAGGGAGTGAATACTGACCAGGCGTCCACAGCCCAGGAAGTTAGGACTAGAGGATAAGAGGCTAGAGTACTGCGTTGAGGCCATCTCTTTCCCTGGTACTTACTTATTCAGTGCCAGAAACTCCAAGGCAGTCTGGTTCTAAAAAGAGCACCTCTGAATCTAGAAGAAGCCAGTAAGCTGTGCCTGATGAGCGGCTTTTGTGATAAGTTTGAGAGAAGGTGCTCTGGGTCTTGCTATCCCTTAGATACAAGCATTCAATGTCCCATTGGTATGTGGGATGAAGCACTAGCCTCACCCACAGATTATATCTTCTATCTAGATGATGCTGTATCCAGGGGAACCATATAACACTTGACTCTACACTTTGCCAAAAGCAATGGGTGGATTCCTTCAGCTCAGCTGTGGGAAGGAAGGTGGAGTGTGGGTGGGGATATTTCAACCCAGTTGGTGGTATTCTTCAGAACAAAGAGCTCCGGGCTGGGGGACAGTGAGAAGTTGTGACTATATAGCATTTTATCTGCGCTAGGAAAGTATAACATAAACTCAACTCAGGTGACTATAAGGCCATGCAGTCTATGAAATAAGCACCATCGCAGTCCATACCTTCCTGCCAGCTCTGTTGTTGTGCAGATTCATCAGGGCTCTGGCGTCCTTTCCTTTCCTTTCCTTGGCGTCCACAAACGCTCGAGCAAATTTGATCCCATAGTCAATGTTATCACTGCAGCCACCCCAGTCGAAAGTGCCCTTGCTGTCCTTGGCGGTTCCCTTCTTCTTTGGATCACAGGAACAGGATTTTAATTCTCCTTGGCTACAGGCCCTGGTGATGGCAAATACAACTCCAGCTGAGGAGATGGCGTAAACAAAGGCAGATTCTCGACTACCTGAAACAAAAATGCTTTTCTTAAAAGCGGTCTGGAGTTTCTAGTTGGGAATGACTTTTGCCTGATGTCTGGTTAATACTTGCTCTGCCTCTGACATGCTTCAACACTAGACAAAAAGGTAGTGGTATTCTTGAAGGATTCCTCTCTAGAGGAATTCTTTAATATGAATCATCACCATCTAATATAAGCCATGGTCAATAGATAACCTGTATGACAGCTATCCTTGGAGTAAATAGAATATTTCTAAAAATACAGCAAAAGCCTGCCGTGCCCAGCTCCTGGCTTCACATTGGTCTCAGACACATGCTTGCTTTATTCTAGAATCCTAAATGTCCTAGAAGAGAGAAGCGTAACATTTCTGTGCCTTTCTTTCCTCATCTGTAACTGACAGTCTGAATTCTCCAGTTCTATTATTTCATAATATATTTTGGCATTAATGCTGCTACAGCTCGAAGAAAACCTCCCAAGCCTCCAGGCATTACTGAGGACACTCATGCGTATTTGGATAGTGGAGACTGAAATACTGAACTCAAAGAAATCTGGGAGCTGAGGTGGGAAGAGAATTCGAGGCAGTAACCAGCCCCCCGCTCTAACGCCGGAGAGCTTTGGCTTGGCATCAACTTTCACAAGTAATTGAGAGATTGTTGAAGGCAATATGCAATATCCTAGAGTTACATACTGTGTCTGACTATTAAGGTGAATTTACTTTCTTCTGGAACACCTGCACTAATCACTGGTATTGGTAAAAGACAGTGAAAAGCTTTTCTTTGGTTTTTCTGGAAGGAAACAAATTTACCGCCTATAATTAGACTTGGGCAAGAGCCCTTTGGGGTGCTTTCTTAGAATTGTTCTTTATTAGCGCACAGGCTACTTTCACTTACAGGCTGAAAGGTACATATTTCAGTGCAATAACTACATTAAATTATTTTAATAATCTGTAGTAACTCATAACACGGTGTTGTGGTGCAGTGACAGATATAAGGCTCTTTAGGGTACATGTGCACCTCATTTTTCAAGTGGAGCTGTATTTCATTGTTATTAGCATGCCTTTTTATTAATGATTGCTGCAGCGAATTTATTAACAATCAAAATATAAGCTGAACAATCTCATGCCAATGCAAGGCAGAAAACGGAGACCCATTTGGTGATTCAATATGTCAAGACGAGTGTGACTTTTTGAACCACACAGCTGAGAGAACAAACCACTTTTTCGTATCGAAGCCCTGCTTGGTTCTATTTGTCATTCAGTGCTAAAATTTATTATATGCCCCTTGCAATATTTGCTCTGCTAGTCTCATTATTAAAAATCAGGAAAACATATCTACACCATATTAAGTGGCACTTACCTCAGCCTTCAAAAAATATCTCCCCGAAACCTCTAACCATCATAAAAAGGAATCAGTCATGCCTTGTAGTTAGGTAAAATCAATTATATGAATATTTGCCATAGTAGCAGGTAGCACTCTCTAGAGAGAAATGTGATGGGCGTGGGGGCTGTTTCAGAGTCGCAAATTATAAGGATCACAGATTTTCTAAGTGCAATTGAGATGTTTTCTAAAAGACGGTGACTAATAGATGCTAATGTGGCTTAATCTCAGGTGGTGGCTCTCAGATATATAAGATATTGTATCCATTTGCAGTTTAGGAAAATTCTTTGTCCGTAGTTACTCCCTGAGGCTGCTAAAGGCTGGTTTTGGATTCAGAGTTCAGCGTCCACATTTAGAGATATCACATAGTGAGAAAATTCACAAATGCTTAATGTACTTTGCACTAGTCTTATTTTTTAAGGAGAAAGAAATCTTATGAGGTGGTCTTTTAGGGGGAAGATATGGCAAATGTGAATGATAGAATGTCAGTGTCAATAGTTTGAAAGTAGTAGAGGAATAAATTGTCTAGGCAAAGCACTCATTCTGGCTTAACTTGCGAACAATTACATTGAGTTGTTGGCTTAAAGAAAAAAAAATCACTTAAAATCTGCTACATTTTAGAAATAATATCCAAAGCAAAAATATCACCTTTCTAAATATTTGTCACTTATTACTCAAACATATTACTAAATAGCTAGATATTTATTTAAATAAAAAATTTAGCACAGGGATTGACTTTTCATTTGACATCCAGCTGTTTTGGTATCATGTAGATGCTGCCTTAAGATGTTTTCAGTTAAATGTCTTAGATGAATCACCAAAATGCTATGTGTGAAATAGTAGCACATTTCACGAGTTGGCTTTGTAGCAAAACAAATTTCGATCTTGGTGCTCTTCTTAGAAAAATGAATTCTTTTTAAAGCCATCACAATATAAAACAAAATCTAAATCTAAATAGTGATATTTAGACTTCTTGATGTGTTACTGTTGAACTTTCTCTAATTTTTGGATTGAGATAAGTCAAGCAATGTCTACTAAGTGTGTAGGCATAATTTTTGATCTAGGAGGGCAGAACACTAGAAGATAGGCTTTCTGGAAGTTTATGGGTTGTTCAACTCTTTTAAAATGCTTGTTTCTTTCTTTCTTTCTTTTTCTTTTTTTTTTTTTTTAAACAGTTATAAGGATAAGACCTAATCACTTTTCGTTTAAGGCTTATTCTAGAATTCTAGAGTATATTCTTGTAAATATTTGTAGTTTTTAAGTTTTTCTGCCTGTGACTGATGGCAGTCTATTGAACGAGTGAATTACAAATGTTCTGAAAACTCGTTCTGTCTTCCTTGGAGCAAAAGAGGCAAATGTTCTCCATTTCTCTGTGACTTCACCTAGATTAGCTCACCAGTGAGTCAATTAAAGTGCCAGACCTTGTCAGAGAGTTCGCAAATATCTGGCACAAGACATCATTGGGTATATTATGTATATGCTCTGTAGTTAAGATGCATCAAGGTTTTTCCTTTTCAAAGTGCTCACAACCATTTTTCAATGATTACAAATTAAATGTGCTTCTCATTTATAAAATGATCACCTCTAAATTCTGTCTAGGTGACCGTGGGGTATTTTGTGATTTTTATGTTCCCCTTTTACCTTCCTAGTCACCTATAAAGACATCTAGTTTTCCAAAGGAGCGTTCTTCACAACTCTAAGACGTGAATTTCCCTCCAAGCAATCAGTTGTAAAAGTCTCTGGTTAGCTTCTCTGGAATTTCATGATTATTTCCAGGATAAGCTACCATAGGCCAAATTTGGCCCTCCCAGAACCAACACAGAATTGTCACTGACAATCACAGGAGTTTACATAAATGTCCAGGAAGAAATCTGGCTGTGACGAATGAAAAGAAATTGTGTAGCACGTGTGTTTTAAGTTTTGAGTCTTTAACAAAGCATTCAGCTTTATCTGAAAGAACTCTGAGGAGAGTACAAGTTAGAATCTCTTATTTACCTGTGGCCTTAGACTAAGTCAAACTAGTTCCAACCTCTTCCTTCTCAGCAACTCTGTAGCTTTGAAGAAACAAACATTGCCAAGATTAAGTTAAAGTATTTTACGAATGGATCCCCAGCTTTAGCAGATCTTTAGGATCGGTGGTCAAAATAACTTCCTTTAATTTATAATCTAAAGGGGTTTTTTTCAACATAGAGACATCTTAATTTTCATAAACAGAATTGAAAGGTGATCATTTCATAAATGAGAAGCACATTTAATTTGTAGACATTGAAAAATGGTTGTGAGCACTTTGAAAAGGAAAAACCTTGATGTGTCTTAACTACAGAGTCTGTACCCAACGATGTCTTGTGCCAGATATTTGCAAACTCTCTGACAAGGTCCGGCACTTTAATTGACTCATTGGTGAGCTAATCTAGGTGAAGTCTGAAAATTCCATGCTGCTGAAATTTACTATTAACCTTTCAAAAATTTGCGATGTCATATCGAAACTCCAAAAGGAATGCAGAAGAATATAGTTCTTAAACTACAGAATAAAATTGCAGAACATGGCAGTAAATTCACTTAAGGGATACACTTCGAGTGAGTGCACTACGCCCTTGGGGGATTTCAGAGACATTCAGTTATGCATTTGGCCTCATAAAACCCTAGGGCTGTGATGATTACATGATAGAAACACCCTCTGTTAAGCATTACCAAGTGTACAGCCTGGATGATTTTCTTAGGAATGGAGGGGTGGGCAAAAACAAGTGTAAAGTTATCTGTTTCTGGGGTTCACACATAAGCTGTTGTATTTTCAGTCAGATTTCCCAGTAGCAAATAGGCCATGTTATTTCTTGGAGAATAATGTCAGGTTAAGAGATAGATATTTTTTTTAAATGAAACCTATTTTTCAGTTAATTTTCTCTGATTGTACACCAGCTAGTGAGCTACTCTCCACATTAAGAACTTTTACAGCGTTTATCATGTAATTAGATAATGTTTAATGCTCCTTCTAAGAAAACAACAACAAAACTAACTATGTATTCATGGTTCGCATCCCCACCTGCCTGAAATGCACCTGGAAAACACAAGGCCTTCACTACAAGTTCATTCATTCATTCATTTGACCATTCATTGAATGAATGGTGCCTGCAACACACAAAACACTAAGTGAGGTGCAGGGAAGCCAGACTAGCCCTGTTTTATAGAATTCACAGTTTGCTGAAAAAAATATTTAGATACAGTGTGACTCAAAGTTGAGTGGCTGAATGGAAGGTCAAAGGTGATGAGCAGAGAATCGTCTCTGCTTCTCAATAATGTTTATGTGTAATTGACAAAATCTGAACCCAGAGGGACAGGCATGGCTGTGACATGACATAGATGGACAGAGCAAAGAATAAAAAGACACCAGCCTGGGGTATTCATACTAATATATGACTGGCCTCCAATAAAACTTTAGGCAAGTTCCTTGATTTCTCAAGTCCTTATCTGTAAATAGGGACAATGCTCCCTCTACCCCGCAACAGAAGAAGCTTCTGGCTGAATAAAATGCAAGAAAAAATTAGCAGGAACTTTGAAGACCAACTATGAGGATGTGGTGTGAGAGGAAAGCCCATGCAGCTGCCCAAGGGCAGGAGACTTACTTCGGAGCAGGACTCTGCCAAAGAGGCTGTGGTCCCTGTCCAGGGTGTTGCAGTTCCAGCGGTGCTGGCGGAACTGGTGCTGGCACTCGGCTGTCCACTCCGCCACGCCCAGGCCAATGGCACGCATCACATCTGGGTGTCGGTGGCACAGCTGCCGCTGGCGGCTCACCAGTCCTGGCACATTGTCGCACATCACCCTGGAGGAGCCTCCTGTTGCTTTCATGTACCTGGCAAGGACCAAGACAGAGGTGAGAACACTGAACTATGAGGCTCCGAGCAGTGTTTCCTGGGAGACTAACGCGTTCAAAGCATGTTTCAAATATGAATTCCTTATGCTTTGGGAAATATTAGAAAGCAAAGGTTATTTAATTTTAGTTCGGTGAAGAAGCAACACGGCAGGCAGGGAGAGTGATGTGGCTGAAACCACCCCCCAAGAAGGCTCTCATCTTAAGGACGCAATGTGTCTGGACTTGGCTTTGGGGGAGCCGACCTTTAGAAGTTTCTCTTTCTCATTTATTTAAACATTAGGTTTAAGTGTGTTGAGAAACTGTCTGTATCTGTCTAACTGACACCTGCTGGTATCTGATGTTACACTCTCTTCACAGACATGCCATTCCTTCCTTACTAAAGAATCCTTTAAATATTTCCATTTTCCAGCTCTTCTTGGCTTTTATAGAGAACCTTTGGAAAAAATTCTTTCTATTGTTATTAAGGACACTAAATGTTTGGAAGAATCAAATAGTGTTATAGCTCCATAAAGTACTTTTGAAAAGAAACTTTAACAAAAAATTACATCATCATCTCTGCCCAGATGTTCTCTATTAGTTGTGAAATGTTTAGAAAGGTACCTTTTATATAACCCAAGCTGCCATAGGTGTCTTTTGAAGCGATCAAACAAGGAGAATGTCTTTTTCTTGTATTTTCATTATTTTATATGATCATAAAATTGTTACAGCTGTGACTTCCAAAAAATATATTTAAGTGACAGGTGAGAGACAATGTGACAAAAAGCCTGGGCAATAAATAATGTTTATACACCCACGGAAACAGAAGTAGTCATTTTATTGAAAAATGGTCATTCTGATAAATCAATCTTTGATCCTGTGTCAGCAATGTCAAGGCTAAACGCCTTCCTGTTCGAAGTGGCTTAAGAAGGAATTGAACTCTTCTTGCCATCAACGTCTCTGCTTTGCTCCTTTGAAGAGCTCCAGTGTCTTCCTGAAGTTCTCTGCTCTGGTTTTTCATTTGACTAAGACTCCTTACTTTTGCGAGATTCTTGAAAAAACACCCCACTGTAACAGATCTTTCCGAATTAGTATTTTAATATCTGTTGGGAAACTTTTAGGTGCAAGGAAGTTAAGGACCTCCTAACTCCATCTTTTCAAGATCATTAGGCGGGGAGATGCAGAAGAGTTTCTGGGTAGGGAGAAAATCTCCCTTTGGCACGTGTAACGATGCTAAGACTTGTAACGTTCACTGTGCAAAATAAATAAGTCGCTGATCAACGTACAGAGAACAGCAGCAAAAGTTACTCTTTTGGCGGGGGAGGAGGGGGATTGACTATGGTTTTGAACAAGGTAACATCTTAAAGCTCCCAGCTCCTGAGCTGCGCATTAAAGAGGTAGTCTCTACTTGGAGGCAGCACAACGTTCTTCCGCCCCACTGGGGCAAAGCATTAGGAATGTGGAAGGACGGGAAATAATGCAAAATCACACACTTTGGGTTCTACAGCTCCTGACTGACTGTATTGGCCCCTCGGTTTATCCTGAGGTTTTGTGCGTGTGGGCGGGTGGGATTGGTGGTGGCGGGGGTACTATTACAGTTTTCAAGGTGAAAACACACACACACACACACACACACACACACACACACACACACACACACACACGTACGTCTGAGCTAGAGACCCAGCTAGCGCGTCTCTCAACGGGATAAGAAATTGGCTGATTTTGCTGTCGCTCAGCTGGATCCAAATAAACCAAACATCACATCTCTCATTTGAGGGGGAATGTGGGTTGTTTTTATTCCCCCTTTGGAGTTATCAAAGCTGGAACGGGCTTCAGAGGAAAAGCAAAGGGGCTCAGGATGGGGCGGTAGGAGAGGGCAGCAGCCAGTGCTGGAGCTGGAATCCGCGACTGCCGCAGCCACGGGGAACCACCGCCGGGGAGGGTCTCTGTATCCAGTGCGGTCCCCATTCCATCTCGAAAATCCCCCCGCGCCCATGCGCGTGGACTTACCACCATGAAGAGCTGACCTCCGGGCTGAGCCAGGTCAAGAGCAGAGGGAGCCAGAGCCAGATTCCACCGAGAGGGGTGTTCATATTAACCCCCTTGCGTCCGCATTAGGTCAGACTCCGTGTGCGGGCGCCATCCGTGCCCAGAGCAGAAGCGCTCAGCGCTTGGAGCGCCTCGTCACGGTCGCCGGCGCCGCGCCTCGCCCCCGCCCCCGCCCCCCTCTTGGTCTGCGGCGAGTGGCGAGACTCGCTGATAAAGTTTCAAACGACCAGCGGGGCGAGCGATAAAGGCCAGCCTGGGCCGCCTCGCCCAAAGCCCAATTCCCTAGGCGCGGCGAGCGCAGGCAGCGGGAGAGCTCTGCGCACCTCCCGCGCGCCCCTGTCCGTTCTGCTCCCCGCCCGCTCCAGCGCAGCCGAGGGAGGGGGCGCTGCGCCCGGCGCCGGCGGGGAGGGGCGCGGGGTTTATACAAGGGTGGATAAAATAATGGCAAGAGGTGTGTGCGGGCGAGGTGAGGCGGGCGAGGAGGAACACCTCTGCGTGACCTCGAGCTCCTGAGGATGGAGACACCTTTCGGGAAGCTCCCAGCCAAAGAGCATCTGTGGACTCCGGCCACAGGGACGCGCGTTCAGGATAAGCGAGGCTACCCTCCTGCAGTCCGAAGTCCCGGAGCGTGCGATGTGTGAGGGATCGAGAGAGAGAGGATAAGGAGATAACTGTGTACAGGATCAGGAAACCAGAGAAGATTTTCAACTAATTGCTCCGCTTCTCTCTCTAACGCCGAGAGGAAGAGCGAGCACTTGTAAATTTGGAGCTGCCGAGTCTAGGCAGGGCAAGGCTGGGGAGGGAGGGGCCGGGCCTCAGGGAAATGAAGACCTGTGGCCTTGATTCCTCGGTGCTGGGATAATATGCAGAGCTCGCAGGGAGGGGAGTCGAGAAGGTCCATGACCCTATGGACCTCACCCAGGCGTCCTCGGCCAAAGCGTCCGGGGAAGATGCGGTTTTGACGCACACTCAGCTCCTCCCCAGCGCTGTGGAGCGCAAAAGATCACGGAGGGAGGCACCCAGGCGGCGAAGAGCCTGCCGTGGGTCGCGCCTCCCGCCGCCCTGGCTTTCAGCATTTGAGCTTTGTGGAGGCAAAAGGACCTTCTCCGTCCTGGATCTGGGCCCCTGCAGAGCGGAGAGAGAGAGAGAGGCTCGGGCCCGCGGGTGGAGCATCTTGAGCAGCAATTGGCTTGTAGCCCCGCCGTTTATCACCGGAAAGGAAGGAAGACCAGGAACTCGCGGCGGCCGTGAACTGTTCCACTGCTCTTTTCCTAGGGCGGAGGAGCCCGCCGCCCGCCTGGGAAACACGCCTTGGGGAACCCGAAATGTGTGTGCGTACTGGGGGCGGGGATGAAGACGAGCGCCGCATTATTTGCAGAGCGTGGAGAGGTGGCGGTCCAGATAGGAAGAACCCGCTCTCCCTCCACCCAGTCCTCCGGCGAGAGCAGCAGCCCTGCTGGGCGCGAGAGCAGCGAGAGGCTAGACGGGGCGAAGCTCAGAAACGCCAAAAACCTGAAAGATGCTGTCATCGCCACCCCCTTTCCCCCCGCCGGTCCCTGGCAGGTCCAGCCCCTCCCAGGCTGACCCAGATACATCCCCGTTTGGGTCCGGAAAGGGAGGGGAGGGAAACAAGTACCGCGCCACCCACGACTCGGGAAGAGCAGGGCTCCGCGCCAGGGCCGCTCCGTATCGCTGGGCCACCACCCAGGGGAAGTTCTGGTCGGTCTGTGCCGGTCGCGAGGGAGGGGCCACTGCGTCTCTGCTCACTGTGTATGCACACACTGGTGGGGGGCGGGGGGAGGGCAAGGGGCGTGATGTGATAGGCATCAAATAGCAACAAATATCTCATTTACTTCTATGCTTATGCTCACAAACCTCTTCTGGGTGAAGCAGAAGCTAACATTTAATTTCGCCCTCCTTTGTCCACAGTCTCCTACAGTAAATCCAGACACTTGGGATATGTACAAGAGATGGGTGGCCCCAGAGGAACCATAAGTTGCCAAAATTCCACTTCTACCAGTGAATAATGTAGGGGTGTGGATGTGTATGTTGGAAAGGTAGGCAGTTGTATGTTTCTCTCATAGACAAAGAGACCTGAAACTACCTAAAAAACTCCTCAACTCAAAGTTCCACCCACCTCATCACTTCATGTTCTCACAGCCACAGGGAATTAGAAATACATGAAGTGTGACCATCAGCTTAGAGGTCCTTTCTCTCTGCCCAGGGAATTATGGAGCGGCCAGGAGGTCTGCCCTGATGTTGGTGTGGCCAAGAGGGAGACTTAAACCTGAAATAGATCTCCTGGGGATAAAAGGGACCATCCCCCAGATGAAACCTACCCAAAGACTTCATCCTGGGACAGGAGGAAAAGTACCACACCACTTGCAGAGAAGAAGTCAGGCTTGGTGAGAGGCAAAAAGCTGAAAAAGTTCAAAAGAAGCTAAAAGGCCCACCCAAACACCCCTTCCCTACCTGTCTAGAGGCTGCCTAAACCAGATGACTTGTCTCTTTCACATCTGTGATTCCGTTGCCCTCTCTTTCTCCACCCCTGACCATGTATGGCCATTAACAGCCCTGTGAAACGTCTCTTCCTTCCAGACAGGTCTGACTTTCCTCTCATCTGTACCTCTTCTCCTGATGGACATTTTCACTTTGAAGACAGAGTGTTCACTACCAGCAGAATTTCAGAAATGCTCAAGAAAATTAGTAGGAAAGAAGGTTGTCGCAAACCTCACTTCTCTTGCAATAAAAAGTACCATTCTAAAGAAGAGTTAATAAATAATGAAGTAAATTGCATATGACTTCAGCCTTGCTATAGCTCATGATGAGGTAAGGAAAGACAGGGTTCAGAGTGCCTTTAGATCTAGGAATTTAATGTCTGAATTTTGGTTTCTTCAATGAGAAATCTCAGAATTGGCTGTAAAACTCATTTACAGTATGCAGAATCCAATTCTCTTTCTGGAGATTAATGATAGTTTGCTTGTAACTTCAGTAAAGCATTATAGCCAAATGAGTCAGTCTATTTTCTTAGTTAGATCCATTGTTTGTCTAATCTCCCAGGGCAGAGAGAGAGAACTAATTTACTACCAAACTATCTCCACCCTTTAAAAATGGAGAGTTACTTCTAAAACCAAATAGTCATTTGCCTTTCAGTCTGAACTGGCTTCTTCCTAAGGCAGTGTCTCCTAATTTAGCTACTAACCAATGATTTAAAGGTCGAGTATCTCCAACTTAGATTCAATGACCTTAAGAGAGAACATTGTGTACTAACAGCACAGGCCAAGAATGGGAAATAAAAATATATGTGTCTTCTTTACTTTCTAAATCTATGAGTATTATATACATAACAATATAGGTTACATATCGAATAACATAGAATATATGTCACTAGAACTCTTTTATTTACTAAATCTATTCAACTAAGACTATCATAGGTTAAGTTTAAAATTTGAAGTTTGCCTGCAATGCCCTTAAAAGATTACTCCCTTTTCCCTTTAGTCACTCCTAAAATTTTTATTAACACATTTATTTACCTATTTTTTTTGTCAGAAATTGCTTTAAGGAAAAATTTTAATATCAGTGATTTAAATCTCAACGTGCATTTAAATTAATGTGCACCAAAAGCTTGCTTCCAGCCATGAGAGAGTAATAGGTACCTAATTTATTCTCCTGCTAAAAACAAACAAACAAACAAACAAACAAACAAACAAACTCTCTAAGACTGGACAAAACTAGATGGGGCAAATGTTTTTCAGGGATTGAACAATAGGCAGCACACAGCTGTGATCCTTGAGAGAAGGGAAATACATGAAGTTTTTTCTACTGAAGGGCACTTTTTCTGGGGTGCAAGGAAGTGGAACACAAGCAGGGCAATAGACTCAGTTGAGGAAGAGAATAGAGTTTTGCACTGTTGAAGCAGCTGAAATTGGCAAGGTAGCATATATGAAAGTAGGTATCTGTGAAAAGGGGGGTCCCACAAGTCTACATGGAGAGTCACCATGGTCCTTGGCCAAGAGCTGAACTAAATGTAGATATGATGAGACTCTGCAAGATCTAGCGGAAGTAGCCTGCGGCATGTCATGTGATATTGAGAGACGTTAGAGTTCCAACTTAGCAGGATGTAGAGACTTCGTTAAGTACTTCAGACATCCAGCTGAGATGCTAGAAAGGACATCCCCTTAAAGTAAGGGTCATACTTTAATGTAAAAAGCATGTCTTAGAACAAAAAAAATTCAAAATTTTGTTTCCCCATATCACAAGCTTTAACAAAGAATGAAAACAGACAAGCCAAGGGGAATTTATAAGAATAAAACCAACATTCATTACAGGAAGACAAAATTGCATCATTTATAATCTTAAGAATACAATAGAAAATTAATAGGCAAGTGAAAAACCTGAAAAATGTGACCCATACTTGAGAGAATGCAGTCAAAAAGAACTGACTCTTAGATGGCCCAGATGTAGGAACAGGTAGGAAGGAAATTTTAAAATAGCTCTTATATACTGAATGTTCAAGAAAAGGAAAATATGGTCACAGTGAACAAATAGATGCAGAATCAGTAAAGAAATAGAAGCCATAAGAAACAAAGACAAGGAGAAAATACTAAAGCTACACAAAAAACAGACACCATAGTTTCATGGGAGAAATCATAAGACATGGTTGACTTTTAGACAGAAACTATTGAAATCAGAAGAGAGTAGAATAACTTGTTTAAAGTGGGGGGAGGGAGACTGCTAAAATGGAATTTCATAATCATTGTAAAGCTCTTTAAAAAATGAAGACAAAATAAAGATGCTTTCAAACAAAAGCTAAGAAAATAAGTATTAAGCCAGTTCTTTAGGCTAAAGAAAAATTATACGAGATGATATTATGAAATTGCAGAAAGTAATGAACACTGGGGAGGGTAAATTTGTGGGAAAACATAAAATAATACTGAATGTTAAAATCATGATTATCATATCTTGTGAGGTTTAAAACATATGGAAGGAAAATATATGAAATCATTAGCACAAAAAGCAGGAGAGTACTGAGTCCAGGTAAAATGGAATAATAAATTTGACCCTATCTCTCTCTCTCTGAATATAGTCATGTGTCTTGGAATGAATGCATGGAAAAGCTATTTGAGGACTCTGAAAAGTAAATGAAAGCAGGTGAGTTGAGAAAGACCAAAATTTTAAGGACCACTAAATGACAGTGAGTTTCTTACGTTGTATCTCCTCTGGTATCCTAAAGCCTGGATCCAAGGCAGCCAAAACCTTGAAGTGGGTACCTTTCCTGGACAAAAAGACCTACAGAAGAAGTCTCCAGAGAAGCCATCTCATTTCAATTCAAGAAGCACGAAAGGGACTCTTAACATCTTCAGAGTGGGAGAAATCCCCTTGGTTCTGCTCCACTCCATTTCTCTTATATCCCAGTCCCCTGGGAAGTCCTGTGTTGATGTTGGCAGTAGTGACAGAGGCAGCAGTGAGAGCCCGCATAAGCCTAAAACTTTTGAGAAATGGTAAAAATCATTTCCAAACAGAGGTCCCAAGAAGGTGGGACAAAAATCCAACTGAGATCCCAAGAAGGTGGGACAAAAATCCATTTTTTTCTTTTTCTTTCTCTTTCTCTTCTGCTATGTGGCTCCAGACATGGGTGAAGTCACAGAAAGTGTATTGCAGAGTGAGATAACTAAAGCTTCATTTTCTGGCCAGAGGACCAAAAAGGGAAGTTCTTGGGAACTAGAAAGCATCTGGAAAGTCATGAAAAATGAAGAGCTTGAGAAAGTGATCCCCCAAAAGTCACATGCGAACTGCTATTCTTACTCTCCGTCCCCACCCCCACAGTTGTGCACATGTAGATCTGACCCTGAAGAGCACACCAAAGACTTTGAGAACTGAACTATGAGACAGACCATCCCCCAGATCCCAGACGAACCACTGGGTTTACACGTGCGAGGCAGGCAAGACTAGCATTGCAAAGGCCTCAGGAACTGAAATAACATCAGAACAAGAACCCAGAGAAATCTGGTCAGAATCTTTGGCCTGACTGGGTTGATTGTGTACTAAAATAAGAACACCATAGGATTTAAACAAGACCCAGAGTCTCTTAACATTCTATTTAAAATGTCCAAGATAGAATCAAAATTACCTTGCTTATAAAGAACCAGGACAATTCCAACTCAAATAGGAAAAGACAATCTACAGACACTAAGTCCTAGATGACACAGATGTTGAAATGATTGAACACTTTTAAAGCATCTATTTTGAAAATGCTCCAGGAAATAAGGGTGAATAATTTTGAAATACATGAACAATAGAAAATATCAGCAAAGACACACAAAATGGAAAGAAGAACTACATAGAAGTTTTAAAACTGAAAATGTATGTACTACCTTCACAGTGAGATAGTGAAATATTTATCTCACTGGCTAAGGCCAATATAGAAAAGGAGATGACAGAGGAAAGTATGAGTGAAATTGAAGATAGATCAATGTAAATAATCCAGTCCTAACAACAGAAGAAAAAAAAAAAAGATTGAAAGGAAGTGAGCAAAGCTTCATAGATCTAATCTCTGAAACAATTTTATAAGATATAACATTGTCTCATGGAATCCTAGAAGGAGATGAGAAAAAATCCATTGCAACAAAAAATATTTACAGAAATAATGGCTAAAAACTTTCTAAATTTTGTCTAAGGTATAAACCTAGAGATTCTAAAAGTTCGGCAAATTCCAAACCTTAAGAAATCTATGCAAGGTACATCATAATAAAACTGCTGAAAGCTAAAGGCGAAGACAAAGTCTTAACAGAGACAGATGACATATTACTTATGAGAAACAAAGGAGAACGATGATTTGAATGACTGTAGATTTCTCAACAGAAATTATGAAACTAGAAGGGAAAGAATAGGTATTTTTAAAGCTCTGAATGAAAAGAACGCTCAGCCTAGAATTCTATATCCAGTGAAAAAATTCATCAATGAAAGTGAAATAAAGACACTCTTATAAGAAGACTAACAAAGAATTCATTGTTAACAGACCTGTTCTAAAATAAATGGTAAAGGAAGTTTTTAAGACAAAAGGGAAATGATACAAGAAGGAAACTAGGAAAATCCAGAATGAAGGAAAAGCAAGAGAAATGGTAAATATTATTAACTTCCACTTCTCTCCAGTTATATAAAGTATGTTTGATAGTTGAAGGCAAAAATAGTGTTTTCATTGTATGTAGTGTTTTCATTGTATGTAGAGGTAATACATAGAGACTATATCAAGCAGGGGGGATAAAGGGAACTTACATGGTGATAGCTTTCTACATTCCACTTGAAGTCATAAAACGATTCTAAGTACACTATAAAAAAGGTATGTGTACATAACATAATCCATATTTCACCACTAAAAAAAACTATACAAAGAAATATAGCAAAAAACCCCATAATACATTAAAATAAAAAATGTTCAAATACTCCAAAAGAAGGCAAGAAAAGGGAATAAGAAGAATGGAAAACAGAACAAACAGGAAACAAAACAAATAATTAAATGTTAGATGTAAATCAAAACATATCAATAGTTATATAAAATATATAGTCCCAACACAAAAATTTTAAACAAAGATTGTCTGAATGAACAAAAACATAAGACCCAACTGTATGCTGCCTACCAGAAACTGACTTCAAATATAATAAAGAGAAAGATAGAAAAAGATAAATTATGCAAACAATTTTTTAAAAGCCAAAGTAGATGTATCAACATCAAAATAGGTATTCGATCAAAAATATTTACCTGAAATGGGAGACGTGACGTAATAATAATAGAGTTAATTCACCAAGAAAAAATACAGTTTAAATATGTATGCACCAAAAAATAGACTTTCAAAACATATGGAGCAAAAATTGACAGAATTGAAATAAAAACAAATATTCAATTATAGTTGGAGATGTCAACACTCTACTTTCAGAAGTTGAAAGAATGAACAGACCAAATCAGCAAGATGTAGAATTCAATAGCACCATCAACAAACTGGATTTAGTTGACATTTATAAAATAAGTCACTCTACAGCAGCAAATATACATTTTTTCCAAGTGAACATGAAACATTCACTAAACTAGATAACATGCCGGGTAATGAGATAAATCTTAATAAATTAAAAGAATTGAAATCATACAAAGTATGTTCCCTGCTCATAATGGAATTAAGTGGAAATCAATAAGAGGAATCAAAATATCTCTAAAATCTTGAAAATTATGCAACATACCTCTAAATAATCTATTAATCAAAAAAGTCTCAAGAGCTATTATACAATATTTTATCCTGAATACCTTATTGTAAAACCATATTTAATAGATACTACAAGAATACATATTGCAATCTCCAGATTAACCACTAAAGAAATAACACAATAAGTTTTCCAGTTATTTATTGTTGTATAATAAATCATCCCCAAAATAACAGCTTTTTAAAAATTGGGATATAATTGACATGTAACACTGTATTAGTTTTAGGTGTACAACATAAAGGCATACCTCAGAGATTTAATGGGTTTGGTTCTAGACCACTCAATAAATAATATGACAATAAAGTGAGTCACATTAATTTTTTGGTTTTCCAGTGCATATGAAAGTTATGTTATACTATACTGTAGTCTATGAAGTGTGCAATAGCATTATGTCTAAAATAATAATATACATACTTTAGTTAAAAAAATACTTTATTGCTACAAAGTGCTAACTATCATCTGAGTCTTCAGCAAGTCGAAATTGTTTTGCTGGTAGAGGGTCTTGCCTCGATTTTGATGGCTGCTGACTGATCAGCATGGTGGCTGCTGAAGGTTGAGGTGGCTGTGGCAATTTCTTAAATTAAGACAGCAATGAAGTTTGCCTCATTGGCTGACTTGTCCTGTCACAAACAATTTCTCTGAAGCATGCAATGCTGTTTGATAGAATTTTACCCACAGCAGCTTCTTTTAAAATTGGAGTCAATCCTCTCAAACTCTGTTGCTGCTTTATCAATGAATTTTATGTAATGATCTAAACTCTTTGTTATCATTTCAACCATCTTCACAGCATCTTCAACAGGAGCAGATTCCATCTGAAGAAACTACTTTCTTTGCTCATCCATAAGCAGCAACTCCTCATCTGTCAAGTTTTATTATAAAATTGTAGCAATTCAGTCACATCTTTAGGCTCCACTTACAATTCTGATTCTCTTGCTATTTCTACCACATCTGCAGTTACTTCTTCCTCTGAAGTTTTAAATCCCCTTAGTGTCATCTAGGAGAGTTGGAATCAACTCTTTCCCCAACTGCTGCTAATGTTGATATTTTAACCTCTTCCCAAGGAATTACGAATATTCTTAGGGCATCTAAATGAATCCTTTTCAGAAGGTTTTCCAGAAGGCACAAGGTTGCCACAGACCTTAAATTTGTAAAAAATGAAATATCTGTGAAGTGTAATAAAAGTAAGCACAATAAAACAAAGTATGCCTATAATGATCCGATATATGTATATACTGTGAAATGATTACCACAATTAGTTAACATCTATCATTGTACATAGTGATGCTTTTTTCTTTCTTGTAATGAGAACTTTTAAGATTTATTATATTAGCAACTTTAAAATATACAATACTGTTGACTGTAATCACCATGCTATATATTATATCCCCAGGACTTATTTACCATATAACTGAAAGTTTATACCTTTTGACCACCTTCACCCATTTCATCTACTTCCCATCCACCACCACTGGAAACCACCAATTTGTTCTCTGTAGGTACGAGTTTGTATTTTTAGGTTCGACATTTAATGATCATACAGTATTTATCTTTCTCTGCCTGACTTACTTCACTTGGCAAAATGCCCTCGAGGTCTATCCATGTTGTCACAAAAAACAGAATTTCCTTTTTTTTTGGCTAAATAATATTCCTGTGTGTGTGTGTGTGTGTGTGTGTGTGTGTGTGTGCGCGCGCGCGCGCGCACGTGTGTGTGACATTTTCTTTATTCATTCATCTGTCAATGAACACTTGTTTTCAGATAAGGAGTTAATATATTTTCTCTCATTGCATAAGTTCTCTTTTCACTTTCTGATTTTGAGTCCTCGCTGTTTTTTCTTGGTGAGTCTAGCTAAAGGTTTGTCAATTTTGTTTATCTTTTCAGAGAACCAGCTCTTAGTTTCATTGGCTTTTCTATTGTCTTTTTTAGTTT
>NW_011889361.1:440004-441810 GCF_000151845.1 Pteropus vampyrus | reverse complement strand
TTTTCTTTGCATGTATCTGTCCAATTTTCCCAGTATCATTTATTGAAGAGACTGTCTTTACCCTGTTGTATATTCTTGCCTCCTTTGTCATATATTAAGTGAGCATATAGGTGTGGATTTATTTCTGGCCTCTCTATTCTGTTCCATATCAATGTATCTGTTTTTATGTTAGTACCATGCTGTTTGATTACTGTAGCCTTGTAGTATAGTTTGATATCAAGTAGTGTGATACCTCCAACTTTGTTCTTTCTCAAGATTGCTTTATGGTTCCGTATAAATTTTAGGATTATTTGTTCTAGCTCTCTGAAAAATGCCTTTGGCATTTTGATAGGGATTGCATTTGAATTTATAGATTGCTTTGCGTAGTATGGCCATTTTAATGATGTTGATTCTTCCTACCCATGAGCACGGCATATGCTTCCATGTATTTGTATCTTCTTCAATTTGTTTTTTTCAATGACTTATAATTTTCTGAGAACAGGTCTTTACCTCTTTGATTAATTTGATTCCTAGGTATTTCATTGTTTTCGATGCAATTGTAAATGGGATTGTTTTCTTAATTTCTCTTTCCGAAAGTTCAGTATTGGTGTATAAAAATGCTACCGACTTCTGAATAATTATTTTTTATCCTTCTACTATACTGAATTCATTGATCAGTTCTAACCATATTTTGGTGGTATCTTTAGAGTTCTCTCTATATAGTATCATGTCATCAGCAAATTACAAGAGTTTTATTTCTTCCTTTCCATTTTGGATGCCTTTTATTTCTCTTTCTTGTCTTATTTCTGTGGCTAAGACTTCCAATACAATGTTGAAGAGGAGTGGTGAAAGTGGGCATCCTTGTCTTGTTCCTGATCTTAAGGAAAATGCTTTTAGCCTTTTCTCACTGAGTATGATGTTAGCTGTAGGTTTGTCATATATGGCCTTTATTAGCTGAGGTATGTTCCCTCTATTCCCACTTTGCTGAGAGTTTTATCATAAATAGATGCTGGATTTTGTCAAACACTTTTTCTGCATCTATTGATATGATCATATGGTTTTTATCTTTTGTTAAATGTGATGTATCACATTAGTTGATTTGCGGATATTGTACCAACCTTGCATCCCAGAAATAAATCCAACCTGATTGTGGTGTACAATATTTTTAATCTATTGCTGAATTTGGTTTGCTAATATTTTGTTGAGAAATTTTGTATCAATGTTCAAGAAATATCAGCCTATTGTTTTCTTTTTTTTCTAATGCTTTTATCTGGTTTTGAAATCAAGGTAATGGTGACCTCAAAATAGGAGTTAGGAAGCCTTCTCTTTTCTTGAACTTTTTGGAATAGTTTGAGAATAAGTGTTAATTCTTTGAATGTTTGGTAAAATTTGCCTATGAATCCATCTGGTCCAGGACTTTTGTTTTATGGGAGGTTTTTGATTACTGATTCTATTTCATTGATGATAATCAGTTGTTTCAGATTTTCTGTTTCTTCTTGACTCAGTCTTGGGAGATTGTATGTTTCTAAGAATGCATCCATTTCTTCCAGGTTATCCAATTTGTTGGTGTCTAATTGCTCACAGTATTTTCTTATAATCCTTTGTACTTCTGTGGAGTCCATAGTTATTTCTCCTCTTGCATTTCTGATTTTATTTATTTGAGTCCTCTCTTTTTTCCTTGATGAGACTGGTTAAGGGTTTGTCAGTTTTGTTTATCTTTTCAAAGAATCAGCTCTTGGTTTCATTAATCATTTACACTGTTTTTCTAGACTCTATTTTGTTTATTTCCACTCTTATCTTTATTATTTCATTTCTTCCACTCACTTT